>NC_064864.1:5865051-5985051 GCF_024139225.1 Suncus etruscus
GGAGGTAAGGCATTTGCCTTGCATACAGAAGGATGGGGGTTCGAATCTTAGCATCCCATATGGTCCCCGAGCCTGCCAGGAGCGATTTCTGAGCGTAGAGCCAGGAGGAACCACTGTGCGCTGCTGGGTGTGTTCCAAAAACCAAAAATAAATAAAACAAAGATTTTCTGTGAAATTAAACCAGCAAAAAGACAATGTAACCATGGCACTGAAATAAAGATATTGTTTTTAGAAAATAAAGAATAGGGGCCGGGCGGTGGCGCTGGAGGTAAGGTGCCTGCCTTGCCTGCGCTAGCCTAGGACGGACCGCGGTTCGATCCTCCGGCGTCCCATATGGTCCCCCAAGAAGCCAGGAGCAACTTCTGAGCGCATAGCCAGGAGTAACCCCTGAGCGTCACAGGGTGTGGCCCAAAAACCAAAAATAAATAAATAAAAAAAAAAAAAAAAAGAAAATAAAGAATAAAAACAAGCCACATGGAACTGGAATGGTAGCACAGTGGTACTGCTTGACTTCCATGCGGCTGACCCAGGATGGACGCAGGTTCTATCCCTGGCGTCCCATATAGTCCCCAGAGCCAGGGGCAATTTCTGAGCAGAGCCAGGAGTAACCCCTGAGTGCTGCCAGGTTTGGCCCCAAAATACCCATGGAGGTAGGGCATTTGCCTTGCACGCAGAAGGACAGTGATTCAAATCCTGGCATCCCATATGGCAGGCTCCCAGCCTGCCAGGAGCGATTTCTGAGCGTAGAGCCAGGAGGAACCCCTGAGTGCTGCTGGATGTGACCCTCCCCCCAAAAAACAAAACAAACAAAAAAATCCAAAAACAAAAACAAGCAACATACCAGGAATGAATACTCCCCGCAAATCAGTAAGACAAAAAAATAACTAGAGTTCACATCAAAGAAGTGTTAGGCTTGCTGGGGGGGGGGGGAATGGGGGGGTGGGAAGAGTGATTTTTCTAGAATCTAGATCAACCTTTGCTTTCAGACCTGCGTCTCTCCAGTGTTCTAGAGAACTTGAGGATTAATTCTATAACCCCTAAGTATACCAGGTGTTCCCCATCTCCCCAAAGTTAGACAAAGTTATGGGATCCAAGAGATACTACAGTGGGCAAAGAGTTGCCTTGCACGCAGTTGATCCAGGTTCAATCCTCAGCATCACGTGGTGCTCAGAGCCCTGGAGGTATAGGGTGTTAGAATTTTAACTACACTCTCACCTCCCCAGATAAGATTTTTTTTTGGTTTTGGGCCACACCCATTGGTACTCAGAAATGGCTCCAGGGAGGGGGGGGGTAGGGGGGGTGGGATCAGCTGTGGGCAAGACAAACACCCTACAGCTGTGCTATATCTTCAGTTTCACTCAAATTTAAAAAGGAGTACATCAATGTCTGGGAAAAGATAACAAAATGGCTAGGCTGTAGGGGTAAGATGCTCGCCTCACACCACATGGCCAAAGCAGAGTTTGATCCCCAACATGTCCCTGGGCAACCGGAATGATCCCAGAGCAGAGCTTTAAACACAGCTGGGTGCTAGGGATATAGAGTGGATAAGGTAGCGGACAGATGTTTCAATCCCTGGCACCGCATGTGGTCCAAGAGGAGTAAGCTCTGAGCACTGCTGGCCCCCTACTTCCTCAAATCTAAACAGTGAATTATTAACTGGTGACCCTGAGTAATTTCTCTTGCTTATTCAAATATAAAACTAGCCAGCAGTCCTCAGAAAATCCTAAAGATATTCTGAAAGCATGATTGGATTTGAGACTAGAAACTAAATAAAGTCATTGCACATAAGTCATAACACTGCAGTGATCTTAAGGCTACACCATGAATGCCATGAGGAAAACGACATGGCCCAATGGTAAAGCGGATGCTGAGACCAGGGTTCTTGCACCACGAAAAATAAAGACAACTGCAGACACAACTAAGGTTTCCAAAGGCACTCAAATCACTGCACTGAGAATGACTTTTCATATAAAATCACCACCTTTTAACAACTGATTTTTCCTAAACTCTGCTCCATTCCAGCAGTCCCCGGCTCTGATTTTTCTCAGGAGCCTCGTTGGGAGGATTAAGCTGCAGTCAAAGTGAAGGCTTCTGCAACTGAACTAACCCCTGGTCATTTTGCAAGGACACTTGAACTTTGAAGCATTGTGTAAACTTCCAGTTACTCAAAAACAGTCCATCAAGTGCCAGTATTAAGCCATCCATCATGTTTTATTTGCAAGTTCTTAAAAACAAGAAATGTCCAGTCAGTATCTTTAAACATGCAGATCGAGTTCAGTTTACTTTTAAGTATAAACAACTCTTACCAATGAGGGCAGAGTTGAACTGATAAATAGGAGGAAAGGGCTTTAGGGGGCTAATCCCCCCCCCAAAAGAAACACACCCCAGAGCAATTAGCCTAACACCAGTCCCTTAGGAATTGCTTTAGGTCCAGGAATCTTTTTCAGACTCAGCAAGTCCAAACCTTTATTTCACAAATAAGATAATTAAGGGAGAAAAACTGAAGCAATGGGCAAGGGGCAGGGCATTAGCCTTGCCGTTGGAGATGGGGCTCAACCTCCAGCACCTCATATGGTTGCTCAAAAGGTTTAGGAGTGATCCCTGAGCACAGATTCTGAAGTAAATAAACCCTAAGCACTGATGAGTGTGCCCCCCCCCAAAAAAAAACCAATAATAAAATAAAATAAAAATGAATTAAGGAAGGGGCCGGAAAGAGCACTCCAATAGCTAGTATATGGGTTTTACATACTGGAGGCGCCAGTTTCATTAGTAGTAGGACCTCATGGTTCTCCAAGAGCCTCTATAAGTAACTGTCCAGCACCCAGCCTCCAAACCTACCTCCGCTCCCATTCCAACCCCCTAGGTCCAAATCTCGCACCACAGCTCCGCACCAAAATTAATACCTGTTACATGCATACGCTTATATCTACCCTATGTATATAGACACCCTTAGACATGTATATGTCTATATGCATACACAACTTGGTTCACATGAAGTTTTTTTTGTTTGTTTGTTTTTGGGTCAGGGTTCCTCCTGGCTGTCGGCTCAGAAGTAGGTCCTGGCAGGCACGGGGGACCCTATGGGACGCCGAAATTCGAACCAACCACCTTAGGTCCTGGGTTGGCTGCTTGCAAGGCAAACGCCGCTGTGCTATCTCTCCGGGCCCAGGTTCCGATGAAGTCTTACATCAGACCCTACTAATAGTATCTTATGCATCCAATGACTCTTTTCCTTGGCCTTTTTCTGCAGATCCTGGCGTGGACCCATATGGTCCAAGTGGGAGGCGGGTGTGTGTGTGTGAATGTGTGTGTGTGTTTACGTAATGTGTGTTCTAGTGCGGTGTTTATGTGCATTCTGTATGTATGTGTTCTATTACCGAGCCCAGGTGGGACCGCACTCAGTAGTCCAAGATCTTGAAACTTCTAGCAAGATGATGATCTTAGGTGCCAAGTGCAGAAGTCAGAACTAAGCAGCGAGCTAGGCTGTGGGCTAGGGGCTCCCAAAACTCTCTTATCCCCTCGATGCCAATGCCCATTCCATCAGCCACAGTCTTATAGTAAACTAACACTCTCTCTGTGTCCTCTCTCTCTCTGCAAAAAGAAAAAAGGCCTCTCCTGTCATCTGGACTTTTCAAGGCCACAAGGTACAGCAGGTTCCAACCTGGATGTCTTGAGGAAAAAAACAAAAACAAAAACAAAAAAAATGAACCCTTGCTGCGTTTCTCCTCCTCTTGCAGCGCACCCCGGGGCCCCCCAGAAAGCTCAGGGGGCTCCTGGGCACCCCGAATAAATCAACGAGCGAGCAAGCCAGCAAGCAAACAGCCCACATGTCCTT
The DNA here is from genome assembly GCF_024139225.1 of Suncus etruscus. Taxonomy (NCBI): domain Eukaryota; kingdom Metazoa; phylum Chordata; class Mammalia; order Eulipotyphla; family Soricidae; genus Suncus; species Suncus etruscus. The sequence continues at coordinate 5,868,887 of NC_064864.1, forward strand.
GGCTCCCCTCTCCCTTTCCTTGGCATTTTTCCTTCTCCAGGTGGTTTCCAGCCCGGGCGGCCCCGGGGCTCGAACTCGGGAACTCCGGGCCCGTCGTGGTCACCGTCGTCCTCGTCGTCTCCGTCTTCATCCGGGTCCTCTTCCGGGTCCTCATCCGGGTCCCCCGCGCGCCGGCCCGATCCGGTTCGGACCGGACCCCGCAGCCCCCGCCCGGCCCGCGGAGGAAAGACTCACCAGGTTGAGGGGCCCTTCCATCACTTCCATAGACGCCGGGGACGGAGGCGCGCGGGGCGGCGGCGGGCGGAGGGGCGTCCGGAGCGCCGAGTCGCCCGCGCAGCGCAGCGCGGCGCCCTCCCGACCCGTCCGTCCCTCCTTCGCCAGCGGCGGCCCGCGCAGCTCTGAGCGGCCCCGGGAGCAGCCGCCGCGCCACTTCCGCCTCCTCGGGCGCCGCCACGCCACGCCACGCCACGTACGTGTGCGTCGTGACGTCACGCGCAGGCTCCCGGGAGGGGGCGTGGCGGACGGAGGGATGGTGGAAGGGCGTGCGTGGGCGGGGCTCCCGAGGGAAAAGACCCGGCGGCCCCCGCGCGCGCGTTCAGTTGCGGCCGGTGAGACCCGGATCTCGCGATAGGTGTCGCGAGCCGAGCGAGATTTCCCAGGCTTGCTCTCCGAGGAGGTGGGGCCGCAGCGGCTTGCTTGGGCTCCTCCCATTGGCTCCTCCCATTGGCTCCTCCCACTGGCTCCTCCCACTAGCTCCTCCTATTGGCCCCGCCCCTCCTTGAGCTTGGCCACCTTTTTTATTTAGATGATTATTTATTTTGGATGTACTAAAATGATTTTATTTTGGGTTGATTGATTTTTTTTAATCTTTATTATTGATTAATTATCTTGTATGTATTAATACTTTTAGTTTGGGTTGACTGATTTTTTTATCTTTATTATTGATTGATTATTTATTTTGGATGTATTAAAATTATTTTATTTTGGGTTGACTGTTTTTTATTTTTATCTTTATTATTGATTATTTTTATATGTATTATTGATTATTTATTTTGAATGTATTAAGATTTTTTTGATTGGTTGATTATTTATTACCTTTATTGTTGATTGCTTATTTCTAATGTATAATGATTTTAATAAATTGATCAAATAAAATGAATAAGTCATTAATAAAATGATTTTATTTTTTACTAATTGATTTTTATTGCTATCTTTATTATTGATTGGTTTTGCAAAAAAGATTTGAACAAGCTCAATGAGACTCAGGACTAGGCTCTCTCCGCAGTCACCCCCCCCACCCTCACCCCAGGGAATAAGTAAATAAGATTAAGAGCTCTACCATTCTGCAAGCTACAAAAGAAAATTATATGGCTGTGATTTATTTTTCATGTATTAAAATTATTTTTATTTTGATTGATGTTTTAAATTTTATTTTTATATTTATTATGGATTGATTTTTTTTTTTTTTTTTTTTTTGCAAAAAAGCTTTGAACAAGCTCAAAGAAGCTCAGGACTAGGTTCTCTTCCCAGGCCATCCCACCCCCACCCTGGGAAAATTAGCAAATAGGATTCAGTGCTCTACCCTTCAGCAGCTCTAAAGAAAATTATATGAATGTTAGTTGTTTTTATTTTTTGAATGTTATTTACTTTAATGTATTAAATTATTTTATTTTTGATTGATTGATTTTTATTTTTATCTTTATTATTGATTGGTTTTGCAAAAATGTTTTGAACAAGCTCAACAAGACACCAGACGAGGCTCTCTCCCCAGGCCACCCCCACCCCCACCCTAGGGAAATAAGCAAACAGGATTAAGGGCTCTGCTCTTCTGCAAGCTATTAAAAAATTATATGGATGACAAATAGCCAAATGTAATTGTGGTTCAGTTAACAATTATACAGCAGATAGGTCACTATGCTAGGTTGTTTCTGTCAAAAGGAAAGGAGAAAGGGTGGATGAAGCCATAGTACAAGAAATGAGGTGCTTGCCTTGCTAGGTTCCATCCTCTGCCCTGAAGTGATTCCTTAGCTCTGCCAGGTATGGCCCTAAAATAAAATAAAACAAAAATTTAGTTGGGACCATAGAAATAGTACCTTAGGTAAGGAGCTTTCCCTGCAAGGGCCAGCCCCAGGTTTGATTCTTGGCATCCCATATGGTCCCCAGAGCCCCACTAAGACTGACCACTGAGTAGAACCAGTACTAAACCCTAAATATCATGGGTGTTTAAAACCCCCAACAGAAAAATTGCTGAGATATTAGCATTTGGTATTGTGAAAGGAACAAATAGGAACCAAATAGAATCACAGGAACCAAATAGAAGCACATGATTTCTACAGGGCATTCAAGGGCATGGATTCTTTGAGGGTTTTGGTTTTGTTTGGTGTAAAAATCACCCATCTCCAGTCCCAGGTGAACAAGTCTGAATCAGGGTCACACATGAAATAATACAAACCAGGCTGAGAGTGAAACACGCATGGTCTGGCTGCATGCCAGATATGTTTATTGAGTACAGAGACAACCCCCAGGTAGGGGATTAAGAACCGAGTAAGGGCAGATAGCTGAGGCTATCATGAGCCTCTCCCACCCAGGTTTACATGTAAGATAATTTCTGTTTTGGGGGAAACTCAGGTTGTAAATAAATAGATACAAAGGAATCTGGGATGATCTTTTGTTTTGGGTGAAACCAAGTTGAAAACGAACAAATACAAAGAAACCAGGGATGATCTTTGTTTTGAGTAAAAAAAACAAAGTGTGACCTCATAGTTTGGATTTTGTTTGATTTGGTGGCCACGCCTACAGTGCTCAAGGACTCTTTGGCCCAACATAAGGCTAAGTTTTTCCTTAGCTGATTTAATTGTATATCATCTGTAGTATCATAAAAATACAGTTTCTCTTAGAATGCTTATTACAATTTAAAAAGCATCATCTTTGGTCAGAGGGATAGTACAGCTGGTAGGGTGCCTGTCTTGCCCCTGACCAACCCAAGTTCAGTATTCCATATGGTCCCATGGCACTGCCAAGAGTTATTCCTGAGGGCAGAGCAAGGAATAACCCCTGAGCAACTCTGGGTGTGACCAAAACACCACCATGACCATCACCAACAACAACAAAGCTATAGGATGCTCCATAGAACCCAGGGAAGCGACATGCAAGGCAAGCACCATAACAGCGGTACTCTCTCTCCAGCCCCAAGAGTGATCCTTTTAAATCACTTTTGCATGTAGCCAACCTGGGTACGATTCTTGCCACTCCATATGATCTCTCAGCCCTGCCAGGTATGATCCTGGAGCCCTGAGCTCCAGTAAGTTAAGCAGGAGTAAGTTATGAACACTATTAGGTGTTGCCCAAAAAAACAAAACTCAAACCAAAAAAAAAAAAAAAACTAGTTTAGTAGTAAGAGATGACCCAAAGGCTAGAGAATGTGTTTTGTGTAGTCCTGCCAAGAATGAGGACGGGGTAGTTGGTCCCTTGGGCAGTATTTTAGTAGCCCAAAGTGCAAAGTTCAATGTTGTTGTTTTGGTTGTTAGCTTGTGGGAAGAAATAAGTGAAGGAGCTCAGTGACTGCTCCTGGACCAATACTTAGGGCTACTAAGGAATAATAGAATATGCAGTTCTGGGCCCGGAGAGATAGCACAGCAGCATTTGCCTTGCAAGCAGCCGATCCAGGACTAGAGGTGGTTGGTTTGAATCCCGGTGTCCCATATGGTCCCCCGTGCCTGCCAGGAGCTATTTCTGAGCAGATAGCCAGGAGTAACCCCTGAGCACTGCCGGGTGTGGGGCCCCCCCCCCCCCCGCCAAAAAAAAAAAAAAAAAGAATATGCAGTTCTAGGGATTAACCAGGGTCAGGGCTGGGCAAGGCAAGCACTCTACCCACTGTACTCTCCAGCCCAATATATCATTTTTAACTTAAAAAAGTTCTTTTTTTATAATTTGCATTCTCATTATTCAAACTTCTGGGTTGATAGATCATATGTGCAATCTATACCTGTTGTCAAAATGTACATACCCATGGAACTGAAGCAGAGTGGGTAAGGTGTTTGCTTTGCACATGACCAACCTGGGCTCTATCCTCAGAATCCAATAGGGTTCCCTGAGTCTGCCAGGACTATTTCCTGAGAATAGAGCCAGGAGTAACTCCCTGAGCACTGCTGAGTGAGGTCCCAAAACATAAACAAAACAAGACAAAACTATGTACCCTTGACACAGCAGTTTCTACCAACAATAAAGTTGTTGTTGATAAAGGTGCCTGACAAAGTACTTGACAAAGGTCTAGGGAGGTAACTTGTAGGGCCAGAGCTAAAGCTTTACATGCTAGACTCTGGTTCTAGACCTTGAGGACAGCCAAGAGCCATTCCTGAGTACCATGGGAATAGCCTGGGAATAGAATAGCCTGAACACCTGCAGGAGGTGTCCCAAAAGCCTAAGGGAAAAAAGTACAATGACAAGTATATAAAAATAACAAAGAGAAAGAGATATGGCAGTCTCTCTTTCATCATGGGTATTGCTAAAATGGTCTCCCTCATTCTCTACTACTTCAAAGTAAAATTATAAAGATGAGTTGAAAGAGATGCGGTCAAAGCAAGATTAGATTTATGACCTTAAGGCCTCTATTCAGAAAGAGAAGGGAGACAACCCTCCGGTGTTTGACTGTCTTCTCTATCTCTGTTTTTTCTCTTAACACAGGAGGTCCATGGAGGAGGGAATAAAAGCTGGGTAGAAGCAAGAACCTTCTCATGGTCCTTAGGTTTCCACAAAACCCTCCCCTGAAGATCGTGTGGGTGTCCCAGATGACTCGGATGCCTGCCTCGGATGCACTAGCACAAGCTCTTGTCTCAACTCACACAAGCTACCTACAAAGACCTGCAATAGGTACAATAGCAGGAGAACCAGTAGTATTAGTAGCATTGTGAGTGCAGGACAGCAGCCACGTTTTAAGACCAATTAGTGCAGCAATGTCAGGAGCAGCAAACAAAGGCCCAGAAGCCAGAACTGGCCTGGTCATGCCTGAATCATCACCATCTTAGTGGAGGTTAGGATGGTTGTGGTGGGTGATTCCCATCTGTCCTTGGGGGATGTACAGGCATGACAGAGGATCGACAAAGGGTTACAACACTGGGGGAATTGTTCTCTATCTGAGTAGGGTAAGTGGGATGCTTACTGTTGTAAGTTTGCTCACTTTATCATCTTAGAGATCGGCTGATCTTACAATTACTGTTAGCCAGATGGCTATTGTGATGAAAGTATATTGCTCTGCACAACCGTAACCAATTTTTTTCAGCACGGTTACATTTTTGTTTGTGCATAACAGTGATAGAGGCACAAATCTATCCTAGTCTACAATATCACCTCTTTCAATATACATAATTTGGGGGCTTTTTGCGGGGATGGGAATCACACCTGATGATGCAAAGGGCTTGCACTGGGCTCTATCCTCACCGATCACTCCTGTTGAGATACAGGCAACCATATATGGTGCTAGGGATAGACTATTGGTTGCATGCAACCAGGAGTCAGAACAGATCTGGGGGTGACCCCCTCTCCAATAAAAACAAAGCAAAAGTTTTGTGTCTTCTTTTCCTGAAACTTTCAAATTATCTTAATTTTATATTAGCAGTGATTTATCTTTGTGTAAAACTTTGTAGACTTCTGAGAATTTTTTTTTGGGGGGGCACACTCGGCAGTGCTCAGGGGTTCCCTGAATATCTGCTCAGAAATAGCTCCTGGCAGGCACGAGGGACCATATGGGACACCGGGACTTGAACCAACCACCTTAGGTCCTGGATTGGCTGCTTGCAAGGCAAACACCGCCGTGCTATCTCTCCACTTCTGAGCATTTTTACGTAAGGAAGGAACAAAGGAAGAAAGAGAGGGAGGGAGGGAGGGAGGGAATGAAGATAGAAAGATAAGGGCCGGAGAGATAGCACAGGGTAGGGCATTTGCCTTAGACACAGAAGGAGGTGGCTGGCATCCCTTATGGTCCCCCGAGCCTGCCAGGGACAATTTCTGAGCATGGACCCAGGAGTAACTCCTGAGCGCTGCCGGGTGTGACCCACCCCCCCCAAAAAAAAAAAACAAAAAAAAAGGAAAAAAGACTACCTCTGGGGTCGGAGAGATAGCATGGAGGTAAGGCATCGCCTTTCATGCAGAAGGACGGTGGTTCGAAACCTGGCATCCCATATGGTCCCCCGAGCCTGCCAAGGGCAATTTCCTAGCGTAGAGCCAGGAGGAACCCCTGAACACTGCCGGGTGTAACCCAAAAAACCAAAAATAAATAAATAATAAATAAAAAAATAATAAAAAGAAAGAAAAAAGAAATAAAGAGGGAGGGAGTGAAGAAAGAAAGAAGAAAGAAAGAAAGAAAGAAAGAAAGAGAGAGAGAGAGAGAGAGGGAGGGAGGGAGGGAGGGAGGGAGGGAAGGAAGGAAGGAAGGAAGGAAGGAAGGAGAGAAGGGAGAAAGAAAGAAAGACAGAAAGAAAGAAAGGAAGGAAGGAAGGAAGAAAGAAAGAAAGAAAGAAAGAAAGAAAGAAAGAAAGAAAGAAAGAAAGAAAGAAAGAAAGAAAGAAAGAAAGAAAGAAAGAAAGAAGGAAGGAAGGAAGGAAGGAAGGAAGGAAGGAAGGAAGGAAGGAAGGAAGGAAAGAAAGAAAGAAAGAAAGAAAGAAAGAAAGAAAGAAAGAAAGAAAGAAAGAAAGAAAGAAAGAAAGAAAGAAAGAAAGAGAAGGGAGAAAGAAAGGAGAGAAGGGAGAAAGAAGGAAGGAAGGAAAGAAAGAAAGAAGGAAGGAAGGAAGGAAAGAAAGAAAGAAAGAAAGAAAGAAAGAAAGAAAGAAAGAAAGAAAGAAAGAAAGAAAGAAAGAAAGAAAGAAAGAAAGAAAGAAAGAAAGAAAGAAAAAGAGAAGGGAGAAAGAAAGGAGAGAAGGGAGAAAGAAAGAAGGAAGGAAGGAAGGAAGGAAGGAAAGAAGGAAGGAAAGAAGGAAGGAAGGAAGGAAGAAAGAAAGAAAGAAAGAAAGAAAGAAAGAAAGAAAGAAAAAGAAAGAAAGAAAGAAAGAGAGAGAGAAAGAAAGAAAGAAAGAAAGAAAGAAAGAAAGAAAGAAAGAAAGAAAGAAAGAAAGAAAGAAAGAAAGAAAGAAAGAAAGAAAGAAAGAAAGAAAGAAAGAAAGAAAGAGAAGGGAGAAAGAAAGGAGAGAAGGGAGAAAGAAAGAAGGAAGGAAGGAAGGAAGGAAAGAAGGAAGGAAGGAAGGAAGGAAGGAAGGAAGGAAGGAAGGAAGGAAGGAAGGAAGGAAGGAAGGAAGGAAGGAAGGAAGGAAGGAGACCAAAGAAATAATGTGGGCCCGGGGAGATAGCACACAGCCTTGCAAGCAGCCGATCCAGGACCAAAGGTGGTTGGTTCGAATCCCGGTGTCCCATATGGTCCCCTGTGCCTGCCAGGAGCGATTTCTGAGCAGACAGCCAGGAGTAACCCTGAGCACTGCTGGGTGTGGCCCAAAAACCAAAAACCAAAAACCAAAAAAAAAAAAAAAGAATGCAAGGCTTAGAGTGGCTACCTTGCAAGCAGTCAGGCATGGCTTCAAATCCCTGTGTTATGTATGATTCACAAGCTCCACCAACTATGCCTTGTCATGTCAATACATAGCAACAAAAAAAGATACATTGCTAACATAAATCATTCTTGATGTCCTAAATAAGACTTAATACCCAACCTAGCTGCAATGACAGCCTCTCCCAAAAATGGAATCAGAGGAAGAGGACCCTCTGTGTGCTTCAGGGGGCACACTGAATATAAGACTAGCACCTTCACCCTGACGCCTCCAATCATGAAATTTTTAAGTAATGAATCTTGGGTATCCTAATTAGCATTACAAGGTATTTATCTACTTGATAAGAATCCACAGTCTTTGGGAAAGGTGATTTTACCAAAGAATTTTGTTCTACTCCTCTTTTTAAGTATGAAAAGTTTGTTATGGATTGCCACTTAGATTCATGAGTTATCTAATAAAGCCAATTCGATCCTTCAGATGGATTTGGATTTTGTTTGTTTGTGGGACATTCGAACAATTCTCTTGGTTCTGCATTCAGGAATAACTCATATGGTGCTGGGGGACCATTTGGAATGCCAGGTATTGAACCCTGGTCTGCCATGTACAAGGCAAGCACTCTACTTGCTGTACTATTGTTCCAATCACAGAATTTATTTATTTATTTGGTTTTTGGGCTACACCCAGTAGCACTCAAGGGTTACTCCTGCTCTCACTCAGAAATCACTCCTGGCAGGCTTTGGAGGACCATATGGGATGCTGAAAATTGTACCCGAGTCAGCTGCATACAAGGCAAACACCCTACCCAGTCGCTCCAGCCCCAGTCACTGATTTGTATATTTTCATTGTATATTGACTTATTGAATTCAAACAAGTTTAAATTAGTGACTTAACTAGCCTGATAAAATTAGTAAATAGTTAAGCCAGGTTTTGAATCTAGTTCCGTTTGGCTATAAGCCCAGTACTTTCCACAACAAGCAACTAAATATCTACTGGAGGGACATCTACCTTACTGTTGGCGGTAACACAAAAAGGCAAAGTAACCCACAGTAATTACCTAGGTTATTTTGGGTTTTCCTCAGGACGAAGAGAGTCAGGCTAAAATGGAAGTAGCTATTGTTAGAGTCTCTCTTACAGATAGTACTCTAGGGTATTTGCCAAGAGCTACTCACAAAACAGACTGGGTAGAACAGGCCTTGAAAAGGAGGGGGCATGGTAGCCCCAAGATTGCAGGCTCTAACTACTTGGATTTTGAACCAAGCTGACCAACTTCTACAGCATGAGTCAGGAAAAGAATGCCAAGTTAGGCAGGAGTCAGTCATTCTAGTCAACAGAGAGGAGACCAATGAAAATGGAGTTTTAGGACTAGGTGTTTTTATGCAGTAAGTTGAGACTTGGGGAAGTCAAACACAGAAAGGCAATGATTAACTTTGCACTAGGTTAGTGTTTCTCAAAAAGTGGAACAGAGCTGTCCAGAATCCCAAATGTTCTTGGACTAAGTATATGCTGGTACTTTAGTGAGACCGTGTTTTTTTTTTCCAATCCATAAATTATTTAGAGACCAGGGTAATAGTACAGAGGGTGGTATTTTGAACGAGGTCGATGTGGGTTCTATCCTAGGCATATGGGTATGGTTCCCTGAACACCTCCAGGAATAATTCCTGAGTGAAAAGCTAGGAGTAACCCCTGAGTATTACTGGGTGTGGCTTTAAACCCTAATAATGGAGGAGGAGGAGGATTGGAAGGGGGGAGGAAGGGAAGGAGGAGGAGGAGAAGGAAAGGAAAGAGGAGGGAAGGAGGAAGGGGAAGGAGGAAGAGAAGGAGGGAGAGGAGGGGAGGAAAAAATGGAGGGGGAGAGGAGGAAGAGAGGGAGGGGGAGGAAGGGAGAGAGGAGGACTAGAAGGGGGAGGAGGGGGAGCCGGAGAGGAAGAGAAGGGAAGGAGGGGGAGGAGGATAGGGGAGGGAGGGGAGGAGAAAAGGGAGGAGAGGGGAGGAGTAGGGAGAAGAGGGGAGGAGAGGGGAGGAGGGGGAGGAGAAGGGAGGAGAGGGGAGGAGAGGGGAGGAGAAGGGAGGAGAGGGGAGGAGAGGGGAGGAGAAGGGAGGAGAGGGGAGGAGAGGGGAGGAGAGAGGAGGAGAGGGGAGGAGAGGGGAGGAGAAGGGAGGAGAGGGGAGGAGAGGGGAGGAGAGGGGAGGAGGGGGAGAGGAGGAGGGAGAAGGGTTATATCCCTGACACCTCTGGAAGCAACCCTCAACCCAGAGCTAGAACTTTGTAGCCCCCCAAAACAAATAACCTAAAACTATAATTAAATAACTTGCTGATTAGCTTGAGGAAAACTTTGTTCACCTGTGTTCTTTCAGACATTTCCAAACAGGGTGACATGAAATCAAATCTCTTTCAGTCATTCCTTCCTCATCCTCAAGTCTTCTGACTTCAAACATTCACCTCAATCTCTTACTCTGACCCTTTGATGTGAAATTCTGGCCCCTTTTGGCCTTTATTAGGAACAAGTAGATTTGCAGTGGTAAGGGAGAATTTTAAGATAGAAGATTATAAAAAGATTCGATTATCCTAAATCATGGGACAAGAGAGGGATACTTCAAAACTAAATAATAGAGAAAAAAAATTGTACTGAATAAGGCAGACATTCAGAGACTATTCTTTAAGTTTTCTAGGAGAGATTGGTCTCCAACTTCCTTTAAAAGCTTTTTCCACAGTTGCCAAGATTCGGAAATTCACCGTCACTCTATCCAGTTTCTCTGTGTTCCCTGCTGAGTTTCCATCTAAGCAACAAGAGCACCAGAGACCTTTTATTGACTGTTCCAGAAAGCCTCGCAAGGACAGGGAGGGGTGTCAGGGAACAAAGGGCAAAAAATAAGGTTCAAGAAAAATAACAATTTTAACATGGCTCACTTTTACTGAGCCTTTTTCTTCTGCGATTCTTTTCACAAGCCATTGCTCTCATCATTATTATTGTAAACCTAATTTTGAATCCCTGGTGATGCTGAGGGATTACTTCCTCCTTGCTCAGAGGTTGTTACCCACCTGGGCCCCATCCAGATCTTTGAGCTCTCTCACTTGGGCCCCTTTTCTTAAAATTTTATATTCTTTAACCTTCAAGAAAATTAAACAAAAGTCAAGGCAAAAGCTAGCGTTGAGTATCTCTCAGACTTACTTGGAAATGTGAGTTCAAAACAAAACAAAAATAAAATCAAAGGAAGAAGGAAGAAAAGAAAACCAAACAGACACCTTATACTCCCTGACTGACATGTTTACAGCATGTGCTGTTGACATTCAGTTTAGAAGCGACAGTGGGGAGAATGATGCAATTCCAGTGTTGGGACATCTGCACAGGGAACAGTGAATTTTCACAGCATGTGGCTTCTGACCAAACTTTAGCTTTGGCCAGACAGTTGGGTTGTTCCATGCTGACTTCTCCCTTGCCAGTTCTAAATTTCTCACAGGATTTTAACTCTTCCACAGTGTGACTGCTATGACCACCATATTCTTTTTCAGTTCAATTTTGGAGGAAGGAAATAAAGTAATTGAGAAAAGTACGTGAATTGAAGTTTTTTTTAAATAAATCTTAATACAAATCGTTTCTAGAACTCTTGGCTATTTCAATGGTTACAGAATAAAATACCCTACTTGATGAAATTATATTATTGACCTTTTGAGAGAAGCTAAAATTGTATGAATATTAAAGCTTTTTCCTAGATACAAAATTCCATATTATTATTGTTAGGGTCCGGTGTCAAAGGATGAGACCACACAATTGAAATAAAGCAAAACAAAGCTTTATTCCATCAACCAACAAGCTACAAACTGATCGATCATAGGAAGTGGAGGATTGGAATGTCACAAGCCAGGTTATAGAAGGTGCTAGAAGCAGGAAGTCTTGACCTTTAGGTGAATTGGCTGTTGTCTGGGGTGTTTCATCATGTCCTTTGAAAACTAGATATCTTGGCACACATCACAAAAAAAGGAAAACAAGCAGTGCTGGCGGGGATGTGGAGAGAAAGGAACTCTTTTTCACTGCTGGTGGGAATGCCGTCTAGTCCAACCTTTATGGAAAGCGATATGGAGATTCCTTCACAGACTGGAAATTAAGCTTCCATACGATCCAGCTATAGCACTCCTAGGAATATACCCGAGGAACACAAAAATGCAATACAAAAATTCCTTCCATACACCTATATTCATTGCAGCGCTATTTACAATAGCCAGACTCTGGAAACAACCAAGATGCCCTTCAACAGATGAATGGCTAAAGAAACTGTGGTACATATACACAATGGAATACTATGCAGCCGTCAGGAGAGATGAAGTCATGAAATTTTCCTATACATGAATGTACATGGAATCTATTATGCTGAGTGAAGCAAGTCAGAGGGAGAGAGAAAGATGCAGAATGGTTTCACTCATCTATGGGCTTTAAGAAAAATGAAAGACATTTTTTAACAGTATTGCAGAGACAAGAGACATGAGGGCTGGTAGGTGCAGCTCATGACATGAAGCTCATCACACAGAGTGATGAGTGCAGTTGGAGATATGACTACACTGAAAACTGTCATAACAATGTGAATGAATGAGGGAAGTAGAAAGCCTGTCTCGAGTACAGGTGTAGGGGGGTGGGGAGGAGGGAGATCTGGGAAATTGGGGGTGTTCTTTGCATGACTGTAATCATACAACTATAATCATGTTTGTAATCACGGTGTTTAAATAAAGATAATTATAAAAAATAAAATTAAGAAGAAAAAAGGGAAAAAAAAAAAAGAAAACTAGATACCTAGGGCAGTATATTGTAGTTTCTAGGCCTTGGGGTCTGTATCATTATTGTAGGATAGAAACTTAGCCCTTCCATGGAAACTTAACTTTGGGTCGACAAAATGGAGTCCCTTTTGCTCTAGGCTTCACAATTATGAAATTTCTCTTATTAGGGTCCAGAATAATAGTATAGTGGATAGGGCGCTTGCCTTGCCCAGGGCTGACAGGGTTTAATCTCTATCACCCTAAATGATACCCTGAGCACTACCAAGAGTAATTTCTGAATGCTGAGCCAGGATTAACCCCTGAGCACAATTAGGTGGCCCCAAAACAAAAAGAAAATGTTTTTCTCTTATACCTTCAAATGATAAGTGTGTAATAGTATACCTGTAATATATAAACCCCACATTTTTGTTTTGGGGCCACACCTGGAGGTGTGGGTTACTCAGGGGTTACTCCTGGCTCTGCACTCAGGAATCACTCCTGGCAGGTTCATGGGGCGGGGGCTGTCATAGGAATGCTGAGGATCAAACCTGGGTTGGTTGCATGCATGGCAAATGCCCTCTGAATGTGCTATCACTCTTCCCCTACATGTGAGTTCTTTACATGCATAGATATTGACCTTTGTTCAGGTGCAAGTTATGTAAATATTTTCTCCCATTCAGTAGACCCTTTTTTGTTTTAGTTTCTTTTGCTGTGCAGAAGTTTTCGTTAGATATAATCCTCTATGTTTATTTTAGTTTTCTTTGTCTGTGGACTCAAATCACTGAAGCCATTACATAGATTTTTTTGCCTATATTTTTGATGTATTTTTACAGATTGTGATCTCATATTCAAATGCTTAATTTTGACTGAGTTTTGTGCATAGTATGAGATAGTGTTCCAATTTCATTCTTTTGCATGTGTCTATCTTTTTAGTTTGACACTTTTGTTGCAAATCCAATCTCATAAGATTAAGCCATATGGGAACTCTAACTGAATATATTTAGTATTTCCCTCCATCTGATAGACTAATCCATGACAAAAAAAAAATCTCATAAGATGGCAGTCTCTGGGGCCAGAGTAATAATAATAATATAGCTGCCCTTGCCTCATAGGCAGGCTTCTCCAAAAGTAAAGTTAGTTCAGGTAGAAACCCATTTCTAAAAAAAAAAAAAGAAACCCATTCTCCACATTTTCATTTTAGGTAGAAAAGGGTGTGGTACTTCCTTTTTGTTTATTTGTTTGGTTTTTTGGGTCATACCTGAAGGTGCTCAGGGGTTACTCCTGGCTCTGTGCTCAGAAATTATTCCTGGCTGGCTCTGGGGACCATATGGGATGCCAGGATTCAAACCACCAGCTGTCCTAGATGGGCTGTGTGCAAGTCAAACACCCTACCGCTGTGCTATCTCTCCAGCCCCATGGTAATAATTCTTTTTTTTTTTTTTTTTGGTTTTTGGGCCACACCCGGTAACGCTCAGGGGTTACTCCTGGCTATGCGCTCAGAAGTCGCTCCTGGCTTGGGGGACCATATGGGACACTGGGGGATCGAACCGCGGTCCGTCCAAGGCTAGCGCAGGCAAGGCAGGCACCTTACCTTTAGCGCCACCGCCCGGCCCCATGGTAATAATTCTTGAGCCTGCAGGGTCTCTATTGACTTCAGCATTGTCATACCACATAAAATTATTTTGTTTTATTATAAATTATTATTTTAGTATTTATTGTTGTATAATAAATTGTATTTTATTAAAAACAATAAATTATATACAATATATACATAAAATTATATTTTATTATTTATTGTAATGTCACACCAAACAAAATAATTGTCACCCCAAAGTGACGTGTCTTAGACCACCCCGGAAGTCCTTTCCTTTAGTAATCCAGGTCTAGTATGGCAGACTCCTAGCAGGCATGCAAGCTTTCACCCCAATGCATAAGGATCTTTGCAAAGTCACCCCTCATTCACATTTTGGTTTTTTTTTTTTTTTTTTTTTTTTTTTTTTGGTTTTTGGGCCACACCCGGTGACGCTCAGGGGTTACTCCTGGCTATGCGCTCAGAAGTCGCTCCTGGCTTGGGGGACCATATGGGACGCCGGGGGATCGAACCGCGGTCCGTCCTAGGCTAGCGCAGGTAAGGCAGGCACCTTACCTTTAGCGCCACCGCCCGGCCCCACATTTTGGTTTTTCCTTTACTTGTTTTGATATGGTTGGGAGTAGTGAACATAGTCTCGAGAACAATATCAAGGAATTGAGAGTATCGGGATAGAGAAAATTAAGCCTGAGAAGCACAACTATTGGATTTCTCCCATTTACAAAATGTAGGTAGACAAAACGAGGGTGCTTGCCTTGCACACAGCAATCTTGTTTTAGTCCCCCGTACCCCATAGGATCCCCTGACCCTTGTCAGAAGTGATTCCTGATTGCAGAGTCTGAGCTTCATCAGTGTGGCCCAAAAAAGCCAATCAATTAATCAATCAATCAATTTTTTTTGTTTCTGTTTTTGGGCCACACCCAACAGCACTGGCTCTGCACTTAGAAATTGCTCCTGGTAGCCGCAGGGACCATATGGTATGTTGGGACCTTCTCGGGTCTGCAGCCTAAAAGGTAAATGCCCTACTGCTGAGCTATTGCTCCGGCCCCCAATCAATCAATTTTTTTTAAAATAATAATTATTGGTGTCAGAGTGATAGTACAGTGGGTAGGGCAATTGTCCCAGTTTTGATTGCCGGTACCCTATATGGTCCTCTGTTCCGCTGAACTTAGAAGTAGGAGTCAGGTCTGAGAACAGTTGGATGTTTCCCTTCCCCCCAAAAAGAGAAGGACTGGAGAGATACTACAGCCTACAGCCTGTAGGGTGCTTGCCTTGCATGTTGTGGGCCTGGGTTCAATCCTTGGCATCCCAAAGGCCACCCCACCCCCCACAACAAGGACCACCAGCAGCAATTTCTGAGTGCAGAGCCAGGAATAAGCCCTGTACATAAGCTCAGGAATAACCCCGTAGAGGCTCCTCATCTAAAAAACTAGAATCATCACACATAGGATTCTCGCCTTTAGTTTGGGGCCTCCAGTATACACCATATTTGAATGGACTACAGTTCATAGTTTAAAAGTCCTTGTCGGGTATGCATGCCACGTTTTATTCACTATTTATTTATTACTGGGGGAGGTTGGTAACCCTCAGTGGTACTCAGGGGCTATTCCTGACTCTTTACTCAGAAGTGGCCCCTCTCAGTACTTGGGGAACTTGATCCCCAAAAGGGATCAAACCAGGGTTGTCTTCAGGCAAAGTAAGCACTTTAGTCTCTATTTTCTCCCTCTCTCCAACCTCTGTCACTAATTTATTTTCAATATAATCAATACCCATTAACTTAAAACTGCTTCATAGTAAAGTGAAAAATAAACATTCTTTCACAGGCCTTTGTTTTTTTTTTTGTTTTGGTTTTTCATGCCACACCTGTTTGATGCTCAGGGGTTCCTCCTGGCTAAGCGCTCAGAAATTGCCCCTGGCTTGGGGGACCATATGGGTCGCTGGGGGATCGAACCGAGGTCGCGATCTTTCCTTGGCTAGTGCTTGCAAGGCACCTTACCTCTAGCGCCACCTCGCCGGCCCCAGGCCTTTGTTTTGTTTTTTTGGGGGGGGTCACACCCAACGATGCTTAGGCTCTGTGTTCAGAAATCACCTCTGGTAGGCTCAGGGGACCATATGGGATGCCGGGAATCCAACTGGAGTCCACCTGGAGTTGGCTGTGTTCCAGGCAAATGCCCTACCACTCTATCTCTCTCCACCCTTCTTGCTATCTCTCCACCTCCCTTGCATATACTTTTTGGAGCGCAAATGCAAATACTTCTGTTGAGAATGAAAATTACCAGTCATGTATTATTTATATGCTCCATATTGTAGGTATTATTCGTTTTTCAAAATTCTTTTCCAATGTTTTGCTATTATTGACAGTAGATGAATATTCTGCTAGCTCTAAATTATTGTTAATACTTTTGGGGTGGGGGTTGGACCACACCTGGCGTTACTCAGGGGTTACTTCTGGCTCTGCACTCAGAAATTGCTCCTGACAGACTCAGAAGACCATATGGGATGCCAGGGTTCGGATCTGGGTCAGCTGGGTGTAAGGCAAACACCCTACTACTATGCTATAGCTCCAGCCCCAATACTTTATGTTTTAAAATATTTTTATTTAAACTATCAGTGGTGTAGAGTTTATTTTACTTTTTGATCTGTTTTGTTTTGAGGTGATGTTCAGGGGTTTCTCTTAGTTTTGCATTCAGGAATTCTTTTTGGCAGTGCTCAGGGGACTATATGGGATGCCAAGGATGGAACTTGGGCCAGCCATATGTAAGTAAGGCAAGTGCCCTTCACCCTATACTGTCATATAATTTCTTTTTTTTTTTAGGCACTGTAACTTACAACATTATAAGCGTCAAGGCTTTCTCAAAGAGTTGGAGTGCATTTTTTTGCAAGCAAGAAGCAATTCTCTTGGAAGACTCCAAGTCTATTATAATTGCCACTATTTATCCCTTACTAAGTTTCCCTATATTTTACATGAGAAAAACCTTCCATCTTTATTATCTATTTTACTCTTCTCACTATGGCCTCTATCCAAGTTGTCATAAACCACAGAATTTCATATTTTCTTATAACCAAGCAGTGTTTCACTGTATTTAAACCATGATTTCTTTATTCACTCAATGGTTCTGCATTCTTGGTTGTTTCCAGCTCTTGGCTATTGTGAAGAACACTGTAATGAATGTAGGTCTGCAATATCTTTTTCAAATAAATGCTTTCATGCTCTTGGGATAAATGCCAAGATTTGAAATCTCTGCATCATCTGGGAGATTAATTATTATTATTATTATTATTATTATTATTATTTTTGGTTTTTCAGGCCACATCCATTTGATGCTCAGGGGTTACACCTGGCTAAGTGCTCAGAAATTGCCCCTGGCTTGGGGGGACCATATGGGATGCCAGGGGATCAAACCGTGGTCCTTTCCTTGGCTAGCTCTTGCGAGGCAGACACCTTACCTCTAGCGCCACCTCGCCGGCCCCTGGGAGATTAATTATTAATTTTTGAGCAGTATTCACACTGTTTTCCAAAGAGATGTAACCAACACATCCCTGTTAGCATAGGTTGTTTCCAATGTGTCTGAGATATGTGATTCTCACTGGTGTGAAGTATATCTAATTGCCATTTGGATTTACATTATACTGATATAAGTGATGTAAACTATTTTTCAACTATTGGTCATCTGTAAGTCTTCTTTGTAGAAGTGTGTGTTGATTTCCTCTCCCCATATTTTCTAGGTTATTTTTGTTGTGGGTGCTTCCTAATAATCTTATATAGTTATTTACCCATGGTCAGATATATAGTGAGTGAATATTTTCTTCTGTTCAGTAGTTTTTTTTTTCTTAGCCTAAGCTTTTTGTTTTTGTTTTTTGTTTTTGGTTTTTGGGCCACACCCATTTGATGCTCAGGGGTTACTCTTGGCTATGCGCTCAGAAATTGCCCCTGGCTTGGGGGGACCATATGGGACGCCGGGGGATCGAACCGTGTTTGCGATCTTTCCTTGGCTAGCGCTTGCAAGGCAGACATCTTACCTCTAGCGCCACCTTCCCGGCCCCAGCTTTTTGTTTTAACCTTGGCTCTTTTGCAGTCCACAAACTTTTTAGTAATGTAGACCCATTGATTTACTTTTGCTTCTATCATAGCCAAAGACAGAAAATTATTGATGGTGATTCTCTAAAGTCAACATCATGAAAAATTCTGCTTATTTTACTTGATGTATTTTATGTATTTTGGCATTCTATGTATTTATATGTTTTATGGATATTAAGGCCCCTGTTCTTTTTAATTTGTTTATTTGTTTTGGAGTCACACCCAACTCTGTTCTGATCTTCTTCCTGGCTTTGGGCTGAGAGATCACTACCAGTAGAATTTTATTTATTTATTTTTTTTAACAAGCACATCTTTATTGTCTAGAAATATATATATAAAAAGCCCCCCCAAAAGATGCTCCTCTCTCATTTCCCCATCTTCTTCTTCAACACCTCTAATATAAAGGACATTATTACACCTTATTAAAACTCCAGATGTCCCGATAATGCTCAATCTATGTATTCATCTGTTTTTGCTAGCTGCATATTCATATAGCCATCTACAGAGACCAGGTACCCTTTGTAGTCCATTCTCCACTTTAGTTTCACCATTACTGGTTTTCCTGTTAATCCATTGAGGAGTGGTTTAGGATTGAGGGGTAAACTCACCTCGACTAAGGGCGAATGTTACTGGCGATTCTTTGCCCACCCAGCTGTAGTTTGTTCCTCATGACTGGACTAAGCGACCGTATTTATTTGTTTGTTTGTTTGTTTTTGGGCCACACCCAGTGACACTCAGGTGTTACGCCTGGCTATGCACTCAGAAATCTCTCCTGGCTTGGGGGAACCATATGGGATGCCGGGGTGTCAAACTATGGTCCATCCTAGGTTAGTGCGTGCAAGGCAGATGCCCTACCACTTGTACTACTGCTCTGGCCCCTATTATTAATTATTATTGTTATTGTTATTATTATTATTATTATTATTTTGGTTTTTGAGTCACACTCAGCGGCACTCAGGGTTTACTACTGACTCTATGCTCAGAAATCGCTCCTGGCAGGCTCGGGGAATCATATGAGATGCCAAGATTCCAACCACCGTCCTTTTGCATACAAGGCAAATGCCCTACCTCCATGCTATCTCTACGGCCCCTATTTATTTATTTTTTAAACTTTATTTTATTGATTAATTGATTGGTTTTGAGGCCACACCCAGCTGTGCTCAGGGTACTCCTGGCTCTGCACTCAGAAATCACCCTGGCAGGCTGGGGGACCATATAGTATGGTGGGAATAGAACCGGATCCCTCTTGGGTCAGCTGCATGCAAGGCAAATCCCCTACTGCTGTGCTATCTCTCAGGCCCCTACTGATAGAATTTTAAAGACATATATGGTGCTGAGGTTTGCCTGCGAGATAAACCCCCTATGCACTATCTCGCCAACCCCTGTAGATCAGTTATTTTTGGATGTTAATTCTTCCAAATCATGTACGAGGAGCATGTTTCCTTTTTCTTTTATCTTTTATCAGCAATTTATTTTATTTGTACAAGTCTTTCATCTCCTTTATTAAATAGGTTTCTAGATACCTTTTGGGGGAGCATACTTATGAATGGGGTTGCTTTTAAAATTTCTCTCTCGTTCCTCATTATTTGCATATAGGAATATAATGAAGTCCTGTATATTGATTTTGTAGCTCACCACCTTATTATAGGTCTTTGGGGAGATTTTTGGTGCACTTTCAGGATTTTATTATTTCCTTTTTATCTTTCTTTGGGGGTTGGAGCAGAGCAATTTGGGCCATACCTTGATGTTCTCAGAATTTGCTCTTGGCTCTGTACTCAGGAATTACTCCGGCAGGTACTTCAGGGACCATATGCAGCACAGGGATTGAACCAGAGCATGCAAGGCAAACACCTAATTTGCTGTACTATCTCTCAGGCCTGTCAGGGTTTTCGACATATATTTTATCTGAAAATGGTGGTAATTTAACTTTCTCTTTCCTGAGTTGAGTTGTTTTAATATCTCTTTTCTGCTGTGACAAAATACTTCCAATAATATGCTGAATAACAGGGTAAGACTGGTATCCTTGTCTTATCTCATACCTTAGTAGAGGAAAGATTTTCAGGTGTTTTTTTTTTTTTATGGGAATGAAGATTTTTCTTTTTTTCCTCTATATTTTTTGCTGATAAGATGAGTGTTTAACTGGGAATCTACAGCTGGCAGAACAGTATTACAATCCACTTGAGAGTTCTTAACAAAGAATATCTGATTATACAAGGAAACTAGAATCTGTTTTCTGTTCATTTAATTTGATGTTTTTTGTTTTTGTTTTTGTTTTTGTTTTTTTGGTTTTTGGGCCACACCCGGCGGTGCTCAGGGGTTACTTCTGGCTTTCTGCTCAGAAATAGCTCCTGGCAGGCACGGGGGACCATATGGGACACCGGGATTCGAACCAACCACCTTAGGTCCTGGATCGGCTGCTTGCAAGGCAAACACCGCTGTGCTATCTCTCCAGGCTCTAATTTGATGTTTTAAGGATGTTGCTAGTTATTTAAAATGTTCTATTTCAAAATACCCTTTATTTATTGTACTTTTACCTTGAGACATGTTGGCAAAGAGTGACTTATTTAAAAGTCTGCCCTCAGATTATAAATTTCCACTGGAAATCAGAAACAGAAAGGTTTATATTAGGAATACTTTTAAATCAGGTTTTTGTTTGTTTATTTATTTATTTATTTATTTTTTGTTTTTGGATCACACACAGCAGCGCTCAGGGTTTACTCCTGGCTCTATCTATGCTCAGAAATCACTCCTGGCAGGCTCGGGGGACCATATAGAATGCCAGAATTTGAACTACCGTCCTTCTGCATACAAGGCAAACGCCTTACCTCCATGCTATCTCACCGGTCCCTTTTGTTTGTTTTCTTATTTGTTTGATTTTGGGGTTTTGGGTCACACCCAGTGACACTCAGGGGTTACTCCTGGCTCTGCACTCAGAAATCGCTCCTGGTACGCTCAGGGGACCATATGAAATTCTGGGATTCGAACCACTCTGTCCTGGATTGGCTACTTGCAAGGCAAAAGCCCTACCGCTGTGCTATCTCTACAGCCCTTGATTTTCAATTTTTCCCATAAGTATGATATTGATTTTCAATTTTTCCCATAAGTATGATATTCATTGTTATATGTGACTTTTTCTATATTTGAGGAAAGTTCCTTCATTTTTGGGAGAGAGGCAGACCCAGTAGTACCAGGGGGCTAATTCTGGTTCTATGCTCATAAGTGACCCTTGGCAATGGTTGGTGGACCATACATAGTGCTAAGGACTAAAACAAGGCCATCCACTTGCAAAGAATGTGTAGTTTATATGAATCACACATAGGATGGACTTCCCATCCTCTCGTTTTCTACCATTTACTTCGTTGTTCCCTAGTCAAGGCACGGTACTAATTTCTCACCAATTTGCTTAATTCAGATATCTAGGATCATTACCAGTGCCACAACCCCACCTCATTTCAAAGTTCACTAGAAAGTTTTATAAATTTGGGGTCACACTGAGTGGTAACTATTCAGGGGTTACTACTGGCCTAATACTCAGAAATTATTCCTGGTGGATTTGGGGGAACCTGGGAATCACACCCAAGTAGGCCACATACAGTGAACTTGCCCAACCTGCTGTGCTACTTCTCCGGCCCTAAAGTTGTATAAATTTATACCCAAAAGATTTCTCAATTCTAGCTTCTGCATCTCAAAGGAAATAGTGTCCAGACAACAAAGGCCACCCACTGAGTGGGAGAAATTATTCACCCAATCACTCATCAGATAAAGGATTAAATCTAAAATTTACAAGGTACTGACAGAACTATACAAGAAAAAAACAACTAACCCCATCAAAAAATGGGGAGAAGAAATAAACAGATACTTTGCAAACGAAGAAAGGCAAATGGCCAAAAGGCACATGAAAAGATGCTAAACATTACTAATCGTCAGGGAGATGCAAATCAAAACTACTATGAGGTACCACCTCACGCCACTGAGATTGGCACACATCACAAAAAAGGAAAACAAGCAGTGATGGCGGGGATGTGGAGAGAAAGGAACTCTTTTTCTTTTCTTTTTTTTTTTTTTTGGGCCACACCCGGCAGTGCTCAGGGGTCACTCCTGACTGTCTGCTCAGAAATAGCTCCTGGCAGGCATGGGGGACCCTATGGGACACCAGGATTCGAACCAACCACCTTTGGTCCTGGACCGGCTGCTTGCAAGGCAAACGCCGCTGTGCTATCTCTCCGGACCCAGGAACTCTTTCTCACTGCTGGTGGGAATGCCGTCTAGTACAACCTTTATGGAAAGCGATATGGAGATTCCTTCACAAACTGGAAATGTGCTTCCATACAATCCAGCTTACCACTCCTAGGAATATACCCAAGGAACACAAAAATACAATACAAAAATTCCTTCCTTACACCTATATTCATTGCAGCGCTATTTACAATAGCCAGACTCTGAAAACAACCAAGATGCCCTTCAACAGATGAATGGCTAAAGAAACTGTGGTACATATACACAATGGAATACTATGCAGCTGTCAGGAGAGATGAAGTCATGAAATTTTCCTATACATGGATGTACATGGAATCTATTATGCTGAGTGAAGCAAGTCAGAGGGAGAGAGAAAGATGCAGAATGGTTTCACTCATCTATGGGCTTTAAGAAAAATGAAAGACATTTTTAACAGTATCTCAGAGACAAGAGAGATGAGGGCTGGTAGGTGCAGCTCATGACATGAAGCTCATCACACAGAGTGATGAGTGCAGTTGGAGAGATGACTACACTGAAAACTATCATAACAATGTGAATGAATGAGGGAAGTAGAAAGCCTGTCTCGAGTACAGGTGTGGGGGGTGGGGAGGAGGGAGATCTGGGAAATTGGTGGTGGGAATGTTGCACTGGTGAAGGGGGGTGTTCTTTACATGACTGTAATCATACAACTATAATCATATTTGTAATCATGGTGTTTAAATAAAGATAATTATAAAAAAAAGATTTCTCAATTCTGTATATGACTTTTGTTCTCAGTAATACTTTGCCTCTTTTGTTTGCTTATTTTGGAATCTAACTGCTGTTGCTCAAGGGATCCTCCAAGCTCAGTGTTTGAGGATCATTTTTGGTAGTGTTCAGGGACCATGAAAATAAAGAATATTCTCCAGTCCCTTGGGTTCTTGCTCTTGTTCCCCTTCTCTTTATTTTCATCCGAGCACTCAAAAATCAAAAGAAAATAATAAATGAAATAGAACAACAGTATTCTACGTTATCTCTTTTGTTTCTTTGTTAGTTTATTTTGGTGCTATGCCCACCAGTTCTAAGAACTTATTTCTGTCTCTGTGCTCAGGGCTCACTACTGGTGGGCTAAGGGGAACAAATGGGATGCAAGGAATGGATCCCAGGTCTTTTGCACACAAGATAAATATTTTACTTGCCATGCTATTGTTCAGCCCCAAGGTTGTCTTTTTTCTTTTTCTTTTTCTTTTTTTTTTTTTTTGGTTTTTGGGTCACACCCGGTGTTGCTCAGGGGTGACTCCTGGCTGTCTGCTCAGAAATAGCTCCTGGCAGGCATGGGGGACCATGGGACACCGGGATTCGAGCCAACCACCTTTGGTCCTGGATCGGCTGCTTGCAAGGCAAATGCCGCTGTGCTACCTCTCTGGGCCCAAGGTTGTCTTTCTTTTGCCAGTGTTATACATTTAAACTTTTTTTTTTTTTTTTTTTTTTTGTTTTTGTATTTTTTGTTTGTTTGTTTTGGGGCCCACACCTAGTGATGCTCAGGGGTTACTCCTGGCTATGAGCTCAGAAACTGCTCATGGCTTGGGGGGACCAAATGGGACTCCGGGGATCAAACCACAGTCCATCCTAGGTTAGCGCGTGCAAGACAAATGCCCTACCACTTGTGCCATTGCTCCAGTCCCCAACACACACACACTCTGTCTCTCTCTGTCTCTCTCTCTCTCTCTCTCTCTGTCTCTCTCTCACCAACGGATCTTTATTGGGTGCAATAATGGGTGTGGGGAGGGGGGACAAGATGGCTCCTGGGGCGAATCCCAAGGGGCCAGGTCACCGCAATAGAAAAAGAAACTTTTTGTTCTTTAAGTCAACCTGTTTATAGTATTTTGTCTGACACCCCATTATAAAACATACAAAGTACCTCTATCTCTTCGGCCCCGCACTTACTAAATATTTTCAATGAATAATTAATACAATAGGATGGAGGCCAAAGGGATAGTCTAGAGAGAGGGCATTTGCCTTGCACATGGCCGACTTGGGTTAGATTCCCTGAGCTCACCAAGCGTGATTCCTGAGTGAAGAGACAGGGGCAACCCATGAACCCTCAGGGTACAGTCCTAAAACAAAATATAAATAAACAAAAATAAATAAATGTGGGTGTACCTATTTAAGACCCTGAGACCCACCCATTTCTGGGAGGGGTCTTGGGAACCGGATAGTAGGTGTAACCTTACCTGCGAGACCCTCCCATTCCTGGGAGGGGTCTTGGAAAAGTTAGATAAGGCTTGAACCAAGGGAATTCGGCCCTTTTGGCTCCTTGCCCTTTTGGCTCCTTGCCCTTTCCGCGCTGCTGTGCGCTCTGGCTTCTGGGTTTCTGTGTTCTGGTCTTTGACCAGCATGGAGCCCAAAGGGAAGATGGCTAACAGGAAATAAGATGCAGGGCTAGCAAAATATTGCTGTGCTTGAAAGGTTATGAATAGGCCACACACACGTGGTGGCTAGGGCTTGAATAAAGTTGTTGCTTCCTGACAACTGACTGTGAGTGAGTGATTTCACCTGGGCCTGGGACTCGCCGACTGCATGGAGGTTGCAGAGCCACGTGGACTGGGATGGCACGGAGAGAAATCCACCGCCATCCAGCCCCATCGTTAATTATTTAATGCAACAAATAAATAAATAAATAAATAAAGCAAACAGCATGGGAATATCTTTGTATGCTTTTCAATAGATATCAACACTCCTTAAGTATGAATTACATTTCTCCATTTCTCCTGTTATGAATTGCTTCTTCTTATGGTAAGATTTTTTCTATCGAGTAGACTTAATTATAGTTTGATGTCACTGTTTAAATTTAGACATGTCCAAGCATGTTTGAAGATTTTATAAGACAAATTCACTGGATGCTTGTATGAAAAAAGAGAATATGAGAATTTGTTAGAGTCTCTGCTGCCTTTTGAACATCCAGGCATAACACATTGATTTGGAAGCAAAACCCCTTGGTTTTTGGAGAAAGAAGTGGCTGAAGTCTAAAGTGGCATCAGATACAAGGAAAGCTTACCAACCTGATTCCTGATAGTATAGGCCAGTTCTGGAAAAGATATTATTAGAAATTTTAGGGCTAAAATAAAAATATGTAGCACATAAAAATGTAGCACAGACTTTTTAAATTTAATTTAATTTAAATTCATACATTATCTTCTGGAATTATGGAGATTAGGAGTCCGAGATCAAATATTTGCAGGTTGATTTCTTCTTTTTTTGGGGTGTGTGTGTGTGTGTTGGGCGACACCCAGAGGTACTCAAGAGTTGCCCTTGGCACTGTACTCAGGAATCACTCCTGGCAGGCTGAGGGGACCCAAGAGGTGCTGGGGATGGAGTCTCGGTCAGCCACATACAAGGCAAAACCCCTACCCACACTGTACTATTACTCCAGCCCCAGGGTTTGTTTCTTCTGAGGCCTCTCTATTTGTCATCAAGTCAAGTCAAAATTACACAGATTTTTTCTTTGTAAATATTAGTCCAAATTTTCTCTTCTAAGGATACTCAAAATTTCTTAGTTTTTTTAAAATTATTAGCCACATCCAATAATACTTGGGAGTTACTCCTGGCTCTGCATTCAATAATCACTCCTAGCAGTGCTCCTACAGGACTATATGGGATACCAGGGAAACTAATACCCTACCCACTGTACTATTTCTCTAGCTCCAAGACACTCAGATTTTCCATACCTTCGTCTATATGACTTCATTTGATTTTAATGCCACACCTTTGAAAGGAAGTGTGAATTTTAGGGACTTACCATTCATCACTTAACAGGCATTCACTCCTAGATTGCCCATCAGATGTTGCAGATGTGAGATCACAGAGTCACACACCAGGGATAGGAACAAGTGACTCAGCATGTCTCTCCTAGAATGGAGGCAGAACCACCTGAGGGAGGTAGAAATAGTCACAGTGCTTGCCAAAGAGGAACCTAAAACAATCGGGAAGTGAAAATTCTCAAGAACCTCAGGGTTGAAGCACGATTTGCAATAGCTGGAAATAACCTAAATTCCCACTAACAAAGAAGTACTTAAAGAAGATGTTAAAGAAGAATATATAATTAAATATATATATGCAATTGAATACTACTCAGTTACAAAAAGAAAGATAAAGTCCTGTCCTGCCATAAGCAACTACTTAGATAGTCCTAGTCAGCATTGCTTACTGAATTAGTCAGAAGAAAGACAGATCATGCGATTTTATTCAATGGTAGACTTAGCATTCAAACGAATCATTTAAATCTAAATAAAATTTTAGACTGTGAAGCAAGCTAGTGGTTACCAAAACAGGAAGTGTGAAGAAAATGGAAATGTAAATCAGGTAAAATAAAATGAAAAAGGAAAGGCTAGAATTGGAATTTTAGTGGTGGATTTAATGCGGGATAAACAGATGCTGATTTGCAGGGACACATTCCTGAAACTTAGGTCATAAAATAATGTTAATTCAGGAATGAAATTTCTAGAAATACTTGAAGAAAGCCTTGAAGAGTATTGGGTCCTAACACATTGGGAAATGTTCCATTGGGGTAGTCCAATTGTTCTCAGCTTTCTATCAACTTCTTTCAAATTTTATTGTATTTATTTATTTATTTTATTTTTTTGTTTTTGGGCCACACCCGGTGATGCTCAGGGGTTACTCCTGGCTATGCACTCAGAAATCACTCCTGGCTTAGGGACCATATGGGACGCTGGGGGATTGAACTGCAGTCTGTCCTAGGTCAGCTGCGTGCAAGGCAAACAACCTACTGCTGCGGCACCGCTCTGGCCCCAATTTCTTTCAAATTTTAATGATCGCTCTTTCATTGTAAAAACTACTAAAGATTATTCTTTTATGTTTTTTTATATTTCCCGACCTTCTGTTCTTGACTAATCCCCCTCTGAAAGCAGGCAACTTTCTTTCTTTGGCCATACCTGACAATGCTCAGGGGTCAATACTGGCTCTGCACTCAGAAATCATTTCTGATGGTGCTTGAGGGACCATATGGGCTGTCAGGGATCGAACATGAACTTAATTCAAGCAAAGGCAGAAGTTGAGAAGACTGACTCCAGCTTTGAAAGAAGTCCTACTGTGACTTAAGTGCTAGCAAGCAACCTCACAAGCTTCAGTGGAATATTTCATGCAAGCTAGTGAACAGGGAATGAGGAGGATCTTGAGACACTGGTGGTGATATGCTGATACTCATGACGAGTATAAAACTGGAACATTATATACTGATTCTCTGCTAACAACGGTATTATAAGTCATTAGTACCTGTACTAAACATTGAAAAAATATATAGTCTTGGGATCAGAGCAATAGCACATTTGGTAAGGCATTTGCCTTGCATGCAGCTGACGCAGGTTTGATCCCCAGCATCCTATATATAGTCACCCAAGCCTGCCAGGAGTGATTTCTTTTTTCTTTTGTTTTCCTTTTTTTTTTTTTTTTTTTTTTTTGGTTTTTGGGCCACACCCGGCTGCGCTCAGGGGTTACTCCTGGCTGTCTGCTCAGAAATACCTCCTGGTAGGCACGGGGGACCAAATGGGACACAGGGATTCTAACCAACCACCTTAGGTTCTGGGTCAGCTGCTTGCAAGGCAAATGCCACTGTGCTATCTCTCCTGCCCCAGGAGTGATTTCTGAGTGCAGAGCCAGGAGTGACCTCTGAGCACTGCCGGGTGTGGCCCAAAACCCAATACAAATAGTCAGTAGATGCATCAACTAACTTTGTTGTCTTTAAGAAAGATTGCCACAGCCACCCCAGCCTTCACCAAAATCACCCTGATGAATCAGCAGCTGCCAGCGTAAAAACAAGACATTCTACCAGTGACACAATGATGACTCAAGACTTAGATGATGGCTTGTGTCCCATTGCCATAAAGTAGTTTTTAATGGAGCTATGTGCTTTGTGTGCTGTTTAAAGCTATATGCTATTGCGCAGATGTTTCATGTTTTGTTTTCTTTTGAATCACACTCAGCAGTACTTGGGTGCTACTCATGGCTTAGTGCTCGGGGTCTGCTCCTACTGATGCTTAGGAAACCATGTGGTACTGGGGCTTCTACAAGGCATGCAGGGGAAAGGCCGACCCACTGAACTGTAGCTCTTAGCACACTTTTTGGCATCATTAGATTCCTCCTCTCATTTATCACTTTTTCTTTTCTGGTTTTTGGGTCATGCCCGGGACACTCAGGAGTTACTCCTGGCTCTGTGCTCAGAAGTCGCTCTTGGCAGGCTTGGGGGACCATATGAGATGCCAGGATTCTGCATACAAGGCAAACGCACTAACTCCATGCTATCTCTCTGGCCCCATCATTTATCACTTTTTAAAAAAGAATCTGCTCAGGGGCCGGTGAGGTGGCGCTAGAGGCAAGGTGTCTGCCTTGCAAGCGCTAGCCAAGGAAGGACCGCGGTTCGATCCCTTGGCATCCCATATGGTTCCCCCCCCCACCAAGCCAGGGGCAATTTCTGAGCTCATAGCCAGGAATAACCCCTGAGCATCAAACGGGTGTGGCCCGAAAAACAAAAACAAAAACAAAAACAAAATAAATAAAATAAAATAAAAAAGAATCTGCTCTGAAGTGAATGAAGCACAGGTCATAAGGTTTTTCGCAATGTAATGGGAACTTATAAAATTAGAAAAGTAGTTTTATTGAAAAAGGTTATTTTAGGGCAGGGCGGTGGCGCTAAAGGTAAGGTGCCTGCCTTGCCTGCGCTATCCTTGGACGGACCGCGGTTCCATCCCCCGGTGTCCCATATGGTCCCCCAAGCCAGGAGCAACTTCTGAGCGCATAACCAGGAGTAACTCCTGAGCGTTACTGGGTGTGGCCCAAAAACCAAAAAAAAAAAAAAAAAAAAAGGTTATTTTAGTTTTTGTTTAGTTTAGTTTAGTTTTGTTTTGGGGCCACACCAGGTGGCACTCAGTGGTTACTCCTGACTCTGTGCTCAGAAACTGATCCTGGCAGGCTCGGGGGCCATAATGAATGGCGGGGATCAAACCCAGGTCAGATCAGCTCTAGGTTGGCCTCATTTCAGGCAAATATCTACAGCTGTGCTATCAATCTGGTTTCTAAAAAAAGTATTTTATTTAGAAAAATATTTTCATTGCAATCAACTAAGACTTTCCTCTCATTTTTACTATGATTTTACTATGATTGCTACTTTCTCCCTGAATTTGGGGTTTCCTCAATTGAAAACACATTTAGTTTCAATTTATTTAGTCCAGTATAGTGGTACATGTGTGAAAGGCGAATTAAGAATATTCCTTCAGTTCTGCAGTGTCATCTTACCAGAGTCATAACAGGATGGTACAAGGCCAGAGGCCAGAAACCATCTCATAATTATAGCATGTCCCACAGTATGATGCTCTGTAAGTTATACAGGTTAATGCAATGTTTCCAGCCAGAAGGAAATCTGTGAAAAAAAATAGTCTTCTATTTTTCATATAATATATTTTAGTATGCAGAGGAAGTAGATTTTCATTGCTAAACTTGATCTTGTAGCATAGACATAGAATTGCACTGATTTTAAAATGGGGATTATATTTTTTGCTAGTTCTAACTTTGTCAGAATTTCTGTATTTAGAAGGCAAGAACCTGAAATATGAGTAATGTGTGTAAAGAAACACATTTGCTAAAAACTGGGGGCCAGAGCAGTGGTGCAAGCGGTAGGGTGTTTGCCTTGCTACCGTGCAAACCTAGGACAGATCTTTGATCCTTGGCAGCCCATATGGTCCCCCAACCCACGAGCGAATTCTTTTTTTGGTTTTTGGGTCACACCTGGCAGTGCTCAGGGGTTACTCTTGGCTCTATGCTCAGAAATCGCCTCTGGCAGGCTCGGGGGACCATATGGGATGCCGGGATTAGAATCACCGACCTTCTGCATGAAAGGCAAACACCTTACCTCCATGCTATCTCTACGGCCCCCTGAAGGAATATTCTGCAACGCCTTTCATGCTTATACCACTATACTGGAATAAATAAATTGAAACTAAATGTGTTTGCAACTCACTGAGGAAACCCAAAATTCAGGGATGGCTCCGGGGACCATATGGGACTCCGGGATTTGAACCACCGTCCTTCTCTATGCAAGGCTAACGCCTTACCTCCATGCTATCTCTCCGGCCCCCAGGAGCGATTTCTGAGTGCATAGCGACACTGGGTGTGCCAAAAAACAAAAAACCAAAAAAAAAAAAAAAAAGAAACAAACAAACAAAAACAACCACTTTTTAAAAACTAACTTTATGTGCATGTGTGTGTGTGTGTGTGTGTGTGTGTGTGTGTGTGTGCGCGCGCGTGTGCATGAGGGGCATACCTGGTTGTGCCCAGGGATTACTTCTAGCTCTGCGTTCAGAAATTACATCTGGCATGCTCAGGGGGATCATTTGGGGTGCTGGGGATTAAGCCCAGGTCAGCTGCATGCAAAGCAAGTGCCTTACAGACTGTACTATCTGACCAGCCAATATTTAGCTTTATATCTCAGTATACTTTGCATATTTTTTTGTTTTTGGGCTATACCAGGTGACACACAGGGGTTACTCTGGCTCTGCGCTCAGAAATCACTCCTGGCTCAGGAGACCATATGGGATGCTGGGAATTGAACCCAAGTCTGTACTGGGTCAGCTGTGTACAAAGCAAATGCCCTTCCACTGTGCTACCACTCTGGCCCCTATTTTTTTTTTTTTTTTTTTGGTTTTGGGCCACAACCGGCAACGCTCAGGGGTTACTCCTGGCTCTGCACTTAGAAATCTCTCCTGGCAGGCTCAGAGAACCATATGGGATGCAGGGAATTGAACTAACAACAGTCCTGGGTTGGCCACTTGGAAATGCAAACACCCTGCCATTGTGTTATCTCTCTGGCCCAGGCCACTATATTTTGTCCTTCTAAATTTGGTTCTAGGCCCAAGAATAGGGCTCGATGGTAGAGACCCCGTATTTAATAGCTGATATCTCAAAAACCAGTGAACAAGCACCAAAGTTGGCAATAACAGAATGAACTGAAGAAAGTAGCATTCAAGACGAACTTTATTATTACATCAGTGCTTGAGAACAAAGAGGATTTGATTCCACTGCTGTATATAACATCGTGTTGCAGGTGACTTGATAAATGGGGACCAAGAGAGGTAGCTGAAGAACAGTGGTTTCATCTCTCTACTCAACCCACCTGGGTCACCCAAGGAAGTGCCTGGCTGGGGTCAGGGCCGGTGAAGCCTGCTACAAACACCTATGTAGTATTGACACATATGTCCAGCCAGCCCTAGGAGGCAGCTGTCAAACTGCACCTCAATTCCACTAATTTTGCAGGGCATGAAAATGATTTCTGCTACCGATTTCTTGGGGGGCTGTGGACTTAGGCTGGAGAGTCGCATTGTTCTTTGCGGCCCTAATCTTCACATAGGTATTTCAAGCCTGCAGCCTTCCCTAACAGGAAAAATATTTCAAAAGGAGGTGAAAGAGTGAGAAAAGGTTTTCTTTTTTCTTTCTTTTTTTTTTGTTTTTGTTTTTTTTTTTTTTTGGGCCACACCTGGCATTGCTCAGGGGTTACTCCTGGCTGTTTGCTAAGAAATAGCTCCTGGCAGGCATAGGGGACCATATGGGACACTGGGATTCGAACCAACCACCTTTGGTCCTGGATCGGCTGCTTGCAAGGCAAACACCGCTGTGCTATCTCTCCGGGCACGAGAAAAGGTTTTCTACTGAACTAAAATTTTCTTAGAAAGTTGGTACCAGAGAGATAGCATGGAGGTAAAGCGTTTGCCTAGCATGCAGAAGGACGGTGGTTCGAAATTCCTTGCATCCCATATGGTCCCCTGAGCATGCCAGGACCGATTTCTGAGCATAGAGCCAGGAGTAACCCCTGAGAGCTGCCGGATGTGACCCGAAAACAAAAACAACAAAACAAAACAAAAAAGAAAGTCTATGGGGATGAGGAAAACAGATGAAAGGTCTGTTCAAGAGTACAAGAGCTGGGGCCGGGCGGTGGCGCAAGAGGTAAGGTGCCTGCCTTGCCTGCGCTAGCCTTGGACGGACCACAGTTCGATCCCCCGGCGTCCCATATGGTCCCCCAAGCCAGGAGCAACTTCTGAGCGCATAGCCAGGAGTAACCCCTGAGCATTACCGGGTGTGGCCCAAAAACCAAAAAAAAAAAAAAAAAAAAAAAAAAAGAGTACAAGAGCAAAGAGAAAGAATTTGAAAGAACAAGCCCCAATGGCTGTGGGAGGAAGTAGTATGTATAAATGTTAATCTGGGCCATGTTACAGGGAAAAGCCTTTTGTTTTGTTCTGTTTTTGGGTCACACCCAGCTTTGCTCAGAGGTTACTCCTGGCTCTGTGCCCAGAAATTGCCCCTGGCAGGCACGGGGGACCATGTGGGATGCCGGGATTCGAACCATGTCTTTCTACATGGAAGGCAAACACCCTACCTCCATGCTATCTCTCCGGCCCCAGGGAAAAGCCTTTTGATGTCTTTGTTTGTTTTTAAGGGTTGGGGACCACATCTAGCAATGCTCAGAGATTGCTCTTGGTGGTGTTTGCTGGACCATATGGGATACCAGGGTTTGAACCCTGATCCACCAAACGCAAGGCAAACATCTTCCCTACTGTACTATCTCTCTGACCTTGAATTTGTTGGTTTTATCATAATCTCATCCCTTTATTGTTGGTATTCTTTTTATAATCTCATCATGACCCTTGGATTCTCCTATTGCTTCCCCTTTTCTGAGGAGATCCATGTTCTCTGTGTAGGGTATGAGATTTTCACACCCAGGAGTGGGGTGTCATCTTTGAAAAGTTCAGGATTTGCATCTAAAAGGAGGGTAGTTGACACACCTTTGAGGCTACTCCAGGGGTGGGGAAATCTCTTAAATTTGATTATTTCCCAAAAGGACATTGCCAGCCCCCCCCCCCCCCCCCCCTCCATGCTTCCTAGCTGCCAGTAGCAGATGTTCTCTACTATTTTGGTGATGGCTATTTTACATTTCACTGTGGTCTGGGAAAGTACTGTGATAAGCAGTAGTTTCATTTCACACTGAATAATGAAAGAGTTCATCTTTCTCAAATGTTGGCCTGATTTAACCTTGAAGTTTTGGTTCTACAGTCCATTAAGGGTCGATCCAACAAGAGACAAGATCGAGAGAAATAGCTTTATTGGGAATCAGCCAGCAGGTTGGAAGACATGGTCTACTCACATCCTCAAAACAACCATCAAGTTCGCATCATCGCAAGGACTAAAAAGAATGGGACAACAAAGTGGGCTGCAGATCTATGGACATAAACAATAAAATAAACAATAAACAATAAATAGCCGGAGAGAAAGCATGGAGGTAAGGCATTTGCCTTTCATGCCGAAGGTCAGTGGCTTGAATCCCCGAATCCCATATGGTCCCCTGAGCCTGCCAGGAGTGATTTCTGAGTGTAGAGCCAGGAGTAACCCCTGAGTGCTGCAGGGTGTGACCCAAAAACCAAAAACAAACAAACAAACACACAAGGAAAGAATACACAATAAAATCTGCTGACTGGTCCTATGAGGCACCTTCCACCTTCCAGATTTATCTGTAAATCTAAAAAAGCAAAGGTTAAGCTTTTTGGAAGACAGGTAAACTGAGGCTGAAGAGTCTTTTAGGCATTGGGGATGGGGGCAAGGGCTGTTGTCCTATCTCATATTAATTTATTGCTGGATTTCACTAACTTGGGGAGGTGGGAATTGTGGCCGTCCATTTTATAGATGATGGAAGAACTTGGGACCTTTTAGTCAGCTGTCCCTTGCAAGTTTTGATAGAGACACGAAAAACATGTTCTTTTGGGCCTGGAGAGATAGCACAGCGGCGTTTGCCTTGCAAGCAGCCGATCCAGGACCAAAGGTGGTTGGTTCGAATCCCGATGTCCCATATGGTCCCCCGTGCCTGCCAGGAGCTATTTCTGAGCAAATAGTCAGGAGTAACCCCTGAGCACCGCCGGGTGTGGCCCAAAAACCAAACCAAACCAAACCAAACCAAACAAAAAAACATGTTCTCTTCATGCCTAAATGTTAACCACCCTTTAGTAAGTTAGTAGAACAAAACTTCTTCACCCAGAGGACCATTGTCTGTCTTTTTTTTTTTTTTTTTTTTTTGGTCACACCCGGCAGGGCTCAGGGGTCACTCCTGGCTCTGCACTCAGAAACCACTCCTGACAGGCTCAGAGGACCATATGGGATGCCGGGATTCGAACCACTGTCCATCCTGGATCAGCTGAGTGCAAGGCAAATGCCCTACAGCTGTGCTATCTCTCCGGCCCCCAGGCCCCCATTATCTGTCTTTAGAACTGGGCTAGCTAGTCTTAAGAATTAAGGTTGCGGGGCTGGAGAGGTGGTGCTAGAGGTAAGGTGTTTGCCTTGCAAGCACCAGCCAAGGAAGGACCGCAGTTCAATACCCCCGGTGTCCCATATGGTCCCCCCAAGCCAGGGGCGATTTCTTAGCTTAGCCAGGAGTAACCCCTGAGCATCAAACGGGTGTGCCCTCCCCCAAATAAAAGCCAAAAAAAAATTAAGGTTGGGGGCCGGGAAGGTGGCGCTAGAGTTAAGGTGTCTGCCTTGCAAGCGCTAGCGTAGGACGGACCGTGGTTCGATCCCCCGGTGTCCCATATGGTCCCCCCAAGCCAGGAGCGATTTCTGAGCGCATAGCCAGGAGTAACTCCTGAGCGTCAAACGGGTGTGGCCCCAAAAAAAAAATCAAAAAAAAAATTAAGGTTGCACTTACTTTATTTATGAACTGTTTTTAATAAGACACATGTTACATCAGATGAGTTTCAGACTGGATAAATAAATTATTTCAAAAGTCAAGGACTGGGGTCGGAGCTGTGGTGCAAGTGGTAAAACGTTTGCCTTGCATGTTCTAACTTAGTACTGACCGAGGTTTGATCCCCCAGTGTCCCATATGGTCCCCCAAGCCAGGAGCGATTTCTGAGCGCAGAGTCAGGAGTAACCCCTGAGTGTCACTGGGTGTAGCCCCCCCCAAAAAAAAGTCAAGGACAGGGGTCAGAGTGATAGCAAAGTTGTAGGGTGTTTGCCTAACACAATGCAGAACTGGAATAGACTAGGTAAGATACCTGGCATCCCATATGGTCCCTTGAGCCTGCCAGGAGTGATTTTTTTTTTTTTTTTTTTTTTTTGGTTTTTGGGTCACACCCGGTGACACTCAGGGGTTACTCCTGGCTATGCGCTCAGAAGTCGCTCCTGGCTTGGGGGACCATATGGGACGCCGGGGGATCGAACCGCGGTCCACCCTAGGCTAGCGCAGGCAAGGCAGGCACCTTACCTCTAGCGCCACCGCCCGGCCCCAGGAGTGATTTCTAAGCGCAGATCCAGGATTAATCCCTTAGTGCCAATGAGTGTGGCTCCAAACCAAAAACAAACATTTAAAAGTCAAGGACATTGGAGCCGGTGAGGTGGCGCTAGAGGCAAGGTGTCTGTCTGCCTTGCAAGCACTAGCCAAGGAAGGACCGGGTTTTGATCCCCCGGCGTCCCATATGGTCCCCCCAAGCCAGGGGCAATTTCTGAGCACTTAGCCAGGAGTAACCCCTGAGCATCAAACGGGTGTGGCCCAAAAAGAAAAAAAAAAACAAAAAAGAAAAAAAAAGTCAAGGATATTCTCCAGATCACTAGGAAGTAAAGCCATGTTTACTTGAAATTGAAAAGGGAAGTCAACCTTGGCAGATGTCCCCCCCTTAAGGAAGTCGTCACTACACCTTCCCCCCCTTTAGTATATAAGGAGGGATGTAGAAAGCCAGGAGGTCTCTGCCTCTGTCTTATTCTGGGCATGCATTGACCCTGACCGGCCAGAATTAATAAAGGATTTACTGGAGCATTTGCTGGGGCCTCAGCCTCTTCATTTCTCTGCATTGGGCAGCTAGATTAGGACCTCCGGACCTTTCAAAATACATGGAAATTCAGTAAACAAAAACAAAAACACACTGCCACAAATAAACAAAAACTAAACCAATTTTGAATTCTTCTGTAATGCCATAGTGCCATGGAAGCAATGGAATTTTTCAACAAAAATGATGACTGAGATCAGTGAAGAAAATGATTGAGTGAAGAAATTCAAGCCAAAGTGGTTTTTTGTTTGTTTGTTTGTTTTTAGCTTACAACTGGGTGTGACTAAAAAAATTCTGCATAAAATATTAAAGAGAGACAGAATTGCTAAAAGAGAAGACATGGGGAGAAAGTTCTGTAAGACAAGAAACTTTGTCTTGCTAAATATTAAATCCTTGAAACTTAGAACAGTACTAGATAGAAAACAATCTCATTATTCACTGTGCTCTTTGGCCCCAGAAAAGGCAATTTGTGAGGATATTGAGCTAATTGCTGAATTCATTTCTTCTTACTAAGGACTTGGAAAAATTCCAAAAATAAAAGAAAAAATATGTACTATCTAAAAACATATATAGAATTAATAAAGATAATGGAAGAGTATAAAAGCTGGTGTAAATCAAATAAATAGATACTATACTATACTATACTATACCCAAAGTTACTACTCTATTAGAGTGGTTACTGTATATAACAAAAGCTGATTAAGGATGACTATTGCCTTATACATTATCGGTCAGTTTTGGTGTTTGATTTTTAAGATTGAGCTATTAATTTTAAAAGTGCAAAGAGGGGCCAGAGAGAGAGAGCACAGAGGGAGGGCGTTCGCCTTGCACGTGTCCAAACTAGGACTGACCCTGGTTTGATCCCAAGTATCCTATATGGTCCTTGAACCTGCCAGTAGAGATTTCTGAGAAAAGAGCCAGGAGTAAGCCCTGAGCACTGCCGAGTGTGACCCATAAACCAAAACAAACCAACAAACAAAAACAAACAAAAAAAAAGCACAGATTCTGTGAAGGTAAACTTGCCAACAAGTTACAGACTACTGAAGTGTTTTTCATGGGTTGGAGAGAGATATGGCTATTTTGCCTTGCATGTGACTGACTCGGTCAATCCCTGGCATCCCCTATGGTCCCTTTAGCCTTACAGGAATGATTCCTGAGTGCAAAGCCAGGAGTCACTCCTGAGCATCACTGGGTGTGACTCCCCCCACACAAACAAACAAAATGTTTTCCAGAATTTACATTTTGTTTTTAGGTTTATCTCACACATGGAGAACATTAAGCAAACACACCAAGATGCTTTATTTTTATTCTAGGAAGTCTGTAAGTAAGAGTGAAGTTCCAAAGATGACTTAATGGGTCGGAGTGCTTGTTTTTTTTTATTTTTTTCTTTCTTTCTTTCTTTTTCTTTTTCTTTTTTTTTGGTTTTGGGGCCACACCCAGTGGTGCTCAGGGGTTACTCCTGGCTGTCTGCTCAGAAATAGCTCCTGGCAGGCACGGGGGACCATATGGGACACCGGGATTCGAACCAACCACCTTTGGTCCTGGATTGGCTCCACTGTGCTGTCTCTCCGGGCCCAATCTTTTTATTTCTTAATATATAAAATATTTAAACACCATGAATACAAGCATGATTGTAGTTGGAATTCAGTCATAAATAGAAAGCCCTTCCTCTTCACCAGTGCAACATTCCCACCACCAATGCCCCCCCTCCTACCCCATCCCGCCTGTAATCACATGCATTCTACTTCTCTCATTCTTTAACATTGTCATGCTAGTTGTTAGTGTAGTTATTTCCCTACAGCATCCACCACTCTTTGTGGTGAGCTTCACGTTGTGAGCTTGTTTTGCATACAAAAAGTGAGTGCTAACAGGGATGAGTCTAGTTAGAGAAATAACTACGTTTTGAACTATCCTAATAATGAGAATGTACGAGGGAAATAGAAAGCCTGTCTAGAGTACAGGCGGGGTTGGGTGGGGAGGAGGGAGATTTGGGACATTGGTGATGGGAACGTTGCACTGGTGATGGGTGGTGTTCTTTACATGACTGAAACCCAAACACAATCATGTATGTAATAAAGTTGGTTAAATAAAAAAAAAAAAGAAAATATAATAAATATAAATAAAGAAAATAAAAAAATAACTAAGGAAAAATAAAACGAAAAAAAAAAAAGTGAGTGCTTATTTTGTATACTGAAAGCCGAGATCAATCCTTAGCACTTCATAATGCTCCAACCAGCACTGACAGTGACCCCTCAACACAGAGCTAGGGGTAGCATTCCTCTTAAAGCAAAGAGCTCCAAGAGTATTGAGGTGGTTTGCACATGAGAGAGCTGTTTTAAGTCTTGCAAGATTGATGCAACTATTTTTATGGATTATAAAGCATACATTTTTTCAAAGACTCAGAAAGTATAAAACATGTATATTATCTTCTCGTTTTTCATTTGTTTGTTTATTTTTCTGATGCTATAACAGGGAGGGCATTTGCCTTGCACATGGCAACCTGGGTTGGGTCCTCGGCATTTCATCCGGTTCCCTGTTGGTTGAGGCCTTTGGATTGGTCCTCATATTGCCTCCTAATTAGATGTCTCTCAATTGTTTCTTTTGGTTTTTCTGTTAAAAAGATGTCTCCCCATTGTCTCCTCATTGGCTTTTCCCCCTCCCTATGGAGTAAGTAAAGCCTACTCAGGCGGCCTGGAAGGGTGGCTGCCATCTTGGCTCGTGGTCCCACATGGTGGAGCCACTGGCTTGTGGGAACAGCTTTTGGTGTGAGTTTCTGGTCTGCTATTCCTTCTCAGCTGTGTGTGGATTATTTTCTGTTTCGGAATTGCTGCCAGACCTGTGTCTATTGTCTTACCCAGACAGGGGCCATGGGAATCCCTCTCCCTCTCTGGGTGTTGTGGAACACACAACCTACGGTTCAACAATTTTCTGTGTACCACCAGGAGTAATTCCTGAGCACAGAGCCAGAGTAACTCCTGAGCACTGCTGATAGTAGCCCCCAAACCCAAACACGTTTCTATGAATGTTAGGCTGGAGAGATAGTACAGCAGGTAGGGCACTTGGTTTGCACACAGTCAAGCCAGATTCTATTCCCATCATACCATATGATCCATCAAGTCCACCAGGAATAATTCCTGAATGCAGAGCCAGGCTAATTCCTGAGCATTGCCTGCTGTGTGACCTTAAAATAAACAAATAAAATGTTAGAAATTTAATTAATATATAATTTTATAAAAGAGAATCATTCCTTTTGTTTGAAGTATCACCAAAAGTTGTTCCTTTTTTCTTTCCTTCTTTATTTTATTTTTAAATTTTCTTTATTTATTTTTACTTTTTTTTTGTTTTGTTTTTGGGCCACACCCTGTGACGCTCAGGGGCTACTCCTGGCTATGCGCTCAGAAGTTGCTCCTGGCTTCTTGGGGGACCATATGGGACGCAGGGGGATTGAACCGCGGTCTGTCCTAGGCTAGCACAGGCAAGGCAGGCACCTTACCTCCAGCGCCACCGCCCGGCCCCATATTTTTACTTTTAAAATTTTTTTACATTCAACCCTTTTAACAAATCATGTTACCAATGATAATTTATAATCAGTAGACTTTCACTGTTATTGCATTCCTGGTGACTCAGTAAATAGAAGTAAACATCTGACAATCTCATGATGGTTTTTGTTTGTTTGTTCGTTTGTTTTTGTTTTTGTTTTTGGGTCACACCCGGCAGCACTCAGGAGCTACTCTTGGTTCTACACTCAGAAATCACCCCTGGCAGGCTCAGGGGACATATGGGATGCCTGGGTTTGAACCACCGTCCTTCTGCATGCAAGGCAAATGCCTTACTGCTGTGCTATCTCTCCGGCCCCTCAAATTTTTTTGTTTTTGTTTTTTATTTTTATTTATTTTTATTTTTTTGGGCCACACCCGGCAGTGTTCAGGGGTCACTCTTGGCTGTCTGGTCAGAAATAGCTCCTGGCAGGCACGGGGGACCATATGGGACAGCGGGATTCGAACCAACCACCTTTGGTCCTGGATCGGCTGCTTGCAAGGCAAACACCGCTGTGCTATCTCTCGGGGCCTCCTTCAGATTTTTTTTTTTTTGTTTTTGTTTTTGGGCCACACCCGGCGTTGATCAGTGGTTACTCCTGGCTGTCTGCTCAGAAATAGCTCCTGGCAGGCACGGGGGACCATATGGGACAGTGGGATTCGAACCAACCACCTTTGGTCCTGGATCGGCTGCTTGCAAGGCAAACGCCTTGTGCTATCTCTCCGGGCCCCCTTCAGATGTTTTTAACTGTAGTCACACCCTATCGTTTTCATGTTGAAATACATATTTTACCATAAATTATGTTGTTTTATCTCTCCTTTTATTAGAGATAGCAAATATGTATATTTATAAATATAACATACATAATATATACTTCATTGTCTATGAATTTATTTTATAATTATAAATCGTGTTGTAAGATATTTGCCATAAATACAGGCTATTGAGTTTAATAGGACTAAAAAACTATTGAGTTAGACTCCAAATTAGTTTCCCAGCATTTCCCTATCACACTGGCCCACTTTGTTTTACTTTCTTTTTTTTTTTTTTTTTTTTTTTTTTGGTTTTTGGGCCACACCCGGTGACGCTCAGGGGTTACTCCTGGCTATGCGCTCAGAAGTCGCTCCTGGCTTGGGGGACCATATGGGACGCCGGGGGATCGAACCGCGGTCCGTCTCCTAGGCTAGCGCAGGTAAGGCAGGCACCTTACCTCGAGCGCCACCGCCCGGCTTGTTTTACTTTCATAATAATTACCACTCATTAATTGCATCTTGTTAATTAATACATTGATTCGATTGTTCTTTGCTTAGCCAGATTGCTGTAGAATGAAATCAAGCAAATCTGTCTAAATGTGCCTGGAATATTGTCAGGAACAGAGTTGTTGTCATCAATGTTAATTGGATGGGTGGATGGATAGGTAGATGGATGGACAAAGAAGAGTATGGTAATGTCTGTTTTCTGTTTGGATATGAGTATGGAGATTAGGACCCTGAGTGATAGGACAACAGGTAGGGCACTTGCTTTGCATGGGTTAGAACAAATGCCACTTTAATACCGTTTTTTACTATGTTCCCTTGACTCCAATCCTTAAGAAAAACAACCCACTAAAACTTTTGAGGTTAACTTAAACTAGTAAGCATGTGCATGGAACTAGAGAAATGTACTTTGCCCTCAAAGTTTAAGGAGTTACATAAGCCTAATGTCTTTAGATTATATTGTGTGCTGCTAGGAAATAGTATGTACTACAACTGGGGATTTGAGGGACAAAGTAATTGTATTGTACATGGGTTCATCTTTGTTTTTCTTAATGTTCTTTGGCTGAAAGTTCAAGGCTGGGATATCATCGATGGGACTACCGAAAATTCTGTTTATGGGTGATTGTGCTTCCACTGTAACTTTACCCTGTCCTCTTTCTTTGCATCTTTGTTGTCATAATTAAAAAAAAAATCTAAGCCCATGGTCCTCAAACTATGGCCCGCGGGCCACGTATTGTATTTATTCCCATTTTGTTTCTTCACTTCTAAATAAGATATATGCAGTGTGCATAGAAATTTGTTCATAATTTTTGTTTTTACTATAATCTGGCCCTCCAACAGTCTGAAGGACAGTGAACTGGCCCCCTGTTTAAAAAGTTTGAGGACCCCTGTTAGATTCTCAGCATCCCATATGGTCCCTCATGCCCCGACAGGAATGAGATTCCATAGCCCAGAGTCAGGAGTAACCCTGGAGCATTTCTGGGTGTGTCCCCTTCCCTCCCAAAAAGAAATAGAGATCAGGGGCCAGAACAATAGTATTCTCACCTTGAGCATATCCAACCCAAGTTCCATCCTAAGTATCCCATGTGGTCCCCAGAGCTGCCAGGAGTGATTCTGGGGTGCAGAATCAGGAATAACCCCTGAATACCACCACATGTGGATCCAATCCCCAAACAAAAGCAAACAAAAAAGAAACAAACAAAAAAATACGGTATCTGGGGCCGGAGAGATAGCATGGAGGTAAGGCGTTTGCCTTTCATGCAGGAGGTCATCGGTTCGAATCCCGGCGTCCCATATGGTCCCCCATACCTGCCAGGAGCAATTTTTGAGTCTGGAGCCAGGAATAACCCCTGAGCACTGCCAGGTGTGACCCAAAAACCACACATACACACACACACAACACACACACACACACACACACACACACACAAATACGATATCTATGTAACAAACTCATCTGGCTGGAATTGGAGAGTTACAGAGATAATTTTCCTTTCATCACAGTAGTTACTAACTCCAAGTGTTTTTCTGACATTTTGAGGCCTAGTAATGGTAACACTTGTGGCTTCCCAAAAACCATATGAGGTTTTCTATTGTTTTTAGGGAAATCATTAAAGTTGGCCATGGGAGCTGGAGCTGGAGACAGGCACCCAGCTCCCGTACTATTTCTCTCTCCCCTTGAGGTCACTTTGTGGTGCCTGAACTGTTTTGTGGTGCCTGTCTGAGTTGTTGGCGTGTGTGAGGCTCCCTTTCAGGCTCTCCAGAAGTTATTGGTGTTGAGAGCAGGCAAGTTTTGTTTGGCAGGTAGGGACTGGGCTGTGGTGGTGATATATTTAGAATGGTGGTTATTTGGACACCAACATTAATGTAGACATCTTGGATTTTATAGGCTGATTGGGCAAGCAGGATACAAATTACATACACACAGCCTATGGCCTCAGTTTGAATTATTTAGCTCTTTAACTTCAACTGTAAACATGAGTCACATGAGATGTTCTTGTCTTACATAATTGTGCTGCCTTTTGTGCTGGTTTGATGGCCACATCCATGGATGTTCTGGACTTTCTCAGGGCCCTGCACTCAGGTATCACTCCTGGCAGTGCCTGGGGGATGACAAGGGGTGCTGGGGATTGAGCCTAAATTGACTACATGTAAGCCAAGAGCCCTACCCACTGTACCTCTCTCTAGCCCAGTGCTTCTCAATTATTTTCTGTCATGCCCCCCTAGGAAGAAGAAAACATTTTTCGTGCCCCTCACACAACTGTAAATAGTATCTTTAAAAAATTTTAACCTGCAAAATCAAAATATATAAAATAATTTGAGCTCCTTTTTTTTAAATATATTTTTTGGGGGCACACCCGTTTGATGCTCAGGAGTTACTCCTGGCTAAGCGCTCAGAAATCACCCCTGGCTTGGGGGACCATATGGGATGCCTGGGGATAGAACCTCGGTACTTCCTTGGCTAGCGCTTGCAAGGCAGACACCTTACCTCTAGCACCACCTCGCTGCCCGAGCTGCTTTTATAATCAGAGGTGATGTCTGGATTAATGGCTCCAATGAGCACGTTTTGCAATGCCTAGCTTTGCAAAGCGGGCTTTGAAGCAGGACACAGCAACTCTCAGCTCCAGAGACAGATAGAGACATAAACAGGGGCCTTAGTTTGTCATGACAGTGTTTGCCCAGGTCAAACGCATCCCCTTTATATGGAGCCTTGCGTCCCCCCTGAGGAGTGTACTCCACTATTTGAGAAGCACTGCTCTAGCCTGATATGTGCTATCTTGTCTTTAATTTGGAACCACCATATATAGATATGAATGTCAAGAGGTCCCACCTGAGGATTGAGGAGCTGGCTCAAAGGACTGGAACACATATTTTATTAAAAATGTTATTAAAATTTTATTAAAAAGCCTAGGAGGCCCAAGTTTTATCCCCAGCACCTATAGTCCCCCAGTACCATTTAGTTTAAGAACCAAACAAGGGGCCGGAGAGATAGCATGGAGGCAAGGCATTTGCCGTGCATGCAGAAGGATGGTGTTTGGAATCCCGGCATCCCACCTGGTCCCCCGAGCCTGCTAAGAGAGATTTCTGAGCGTAGAACCAGGAGGAACCCCTGAGCACTGCTGGGTGTGACCCCCCCCCAAAAAAAAAGAACCAAAATAACAAAAGACAAAATACCAAGAGCTTCCTGGTAAGGGATCCTGTACATGCCAATGACCAACCTGGACTTCATTAGCCAAACATCATTCTGTAGCAGAGGCTTCATTTGGAGACATGCTTTTTTTCCCTCCTATTTTTTTTCTTGTAGTGTTTGAATAGAACCTAGGATCTGATGGAGGCTCTAGGCAGGAGAGATAGTACAATGGGTAAAGTTCTTACCCTACATGTACCTGACCAGGTTTGATCTCTTGTACCACCCCGGTTTCCTGAGCAATGCCAGGAGTGATCCCCGAGCAAGAGTCAGTAGTAAACTCTGTACTCTGCCAAGTTGACGACAAATTCAGAACCAAAACAAAGCAAAGTTTGGGCTTGTCCACTGAGTCACCTCAGTAGTGATTTTTCTCTCTCCTTACTTCAAACCTGCCTTCTCCCTTGCTTTACCCGCCCCCTTCCTTCCCCACTGCCCTGTTCTCCCTTGCTCTCTGTCCTATTCTTTCTCTTTCTTCCTTCCGTCTCCTCCCTACCTCTTTTTAATCTTTTTTTTTCCCGCTTCTTTTTCTTTTCTTTTTTTGGTTTTTGGGCCACACCCGGCGGTGCTCAGGGGTTACTCCTGGCTGTCTGCTCAGAAATAGCTCCTGGCAGGCGCGGGGGACCATATGGGACACCGGGATTCGAACCAACCACCTTAGGTCCTGGACCGGCTGCTTGCAAGGCAAATGCCGCTGTGCTATCTCTCCGGGCCCTTCTTTTTCTTTTCTACCAAATGCTGGGCCATTTGATGCCAGCCCAGACAAAAACTGCCATCTCTGGCTGCATCCTTCATTATGTAGCTGAGGTGAGTATGCAATCTCGTAGAATTTGGCCCATTTCCCTTGAAGTACTGTTGAAGATTTGGTCAGT
This sequence comes from Suncus etruscus, assembly GCF_024139225.1. NCBI lineage: Eukaryota > Metazoa > Chordata > Mammalia > Eulipotyphla > Soricidae > Suncus > Suncus etruscus. The sequence goes on from NC_064864.1 coordinate 5,913,764, forward strand.
CTTTTGGATCATCCAAAAGGAGTGTGGTTGCAAAGCCTCAGGAAGGTTTAGGAAGTAGAAAAATGTCACTGCAGCGGTAATGGTCAAAATGAAGTTTTATTCCTTTGTATGCCAGACTTCTGACTGGCTTAAGAATTGTACAAGATACCTAAATGTACCTTCCACTATTCACAGGAAGATTATATCTTTCCCTTTTTCCAAAGAGCCAAGGCAGAAGTTCCAAGAGGATGATGAAGTTCAGATTATGCAAAGCCATGACAAAGGTCAGCAAGTTGGCAAAGTAGTCCAGGTCACAGGGAAAAATATTTCACCTACCTCGATCAGGTTCAGTGGGAGAAAGTGAATGGCACAGCTGTTTCCATAGGCATTCTCCCAGGAAATAGTCACATGGTGATCTCTGGACTCAAACTGGACAAAGACGGCAGAAAGGCCCTTGAGCACAAAACCAAATTTCTCCGGGTAGGACATGCAAAGGACAAATACAATGAGGTGACAATAAGAAGGTACAGGAATAAAGTTACTGTTTTTTATTTTTATAACTTTCCTTTTTTTGTGGGGGGGGGGCACACCTAGCAGCTCTCAGAGGTTAGTCCTGGCTGTACGCTCAGAAATCGCTCCTGGCAGGCTCAGGGGACCCTAGGGGATGCCGGAATTTGAACCACCATCCTTCTGCATGCAAGGGAAACACCCTACCTCCATGCTATCTCTTTGGCCTCTATTCTTAAAACTTTTTTTTTTTTTTGGGGCCACACCTGGTAACGCTCAGGGGTTACTCCTGGCTATGTGCTCAGAAGTTGCTCCTGGCTTGGGGGGCCATATGGGACACCGGGGGATTGAACCGCGGTCCGTCCAAGGCTAGCGCAGGCAAGGCAGGCACCTTACCTTTAGCGCCACCGCCCGGCCCCTCTATTGTTAAAACTTTATTGATCGATCGATTGTTTGGTTTTTGGGCCACATCCAGTGGCACTCAGGGGTCACTCCTGGCTCTGCATTCAGAAATCGACCCTGGCAGGCTGGGGGGCTATCTGGGCTGGTAGGAATCAAACTTAGTCTTCCAGATCAGCAGCATGCAAGGCAAGTGCCCCACCACTGTGCTATCTCTCTGGCCCCTAAAATTACTGTTAATATGTATGGTGTTCTGCATTTGAACATCAGCCCTTCTATAATTGATACTTTTTATTTTATCAAGACCATTGTGAATTACAAGTTTTTTACAGTTGTATTTTAGGAATAATTAATTTTTATAATCATTTCTAACGTCTAAATAGTGAGATTTTAGATTGGTTCTAAAGAAAGATGCAGCACTCTGGAGTGTCTGATTTTCTGAAATGCTTATTTGGAACACTGCCTTTCACATGTTGACACATGTGATATTTGTGTTGGGCTAGTCTATAGGCATTGGAGTCGAACCCTCATGCCCAATCCTAAGGGATCGGGGAGCACGGGTCTGGAAGCAAACGCTGACACAGGGAATAATCCACACTGATTGCAGGGGATGAAACAGGTTCAGGAAAATCCCACCACAAGCCTGCTCACTAGCAAGAGATGCCAGCAGGCAGATAGACCAGCTGTGGAAACCCAAACCGAAAAGCAGTTTCTCTTGGTTTATATTGGGAAGAAAAAGACCACCCTTAGGTTTGGGAACAGGTAGGATAAGAGGTATTTTCAGTCTGTGAGCTCCGTTCAGTCCAATGGCTCAATTCTACAGCAGCAGCAACAAGGAAGAATTATCCTGACTAGGATGCAAACCAGTTACTCCCACAAGGCAGGGCTGTTTTCTTTTTTTTCAGCCACACCATGATTTACTCCTGATCCCTCTGGGATCCCTTCTGGATTGTGGTTTGAACTGGGAATGGCTGAGGAAGGCCAGTGCTGTAGCCCTTCTATTGTCTCCTTAGCCCTTAGCCTTAGCATTTTATTTATTTATTTTTTGCATAAACATTTTCAATTGTTACTGTACGGAAAATCTTCGTTTAGGTTACAAGAGAAGCTCCTGTGCTTTTTGAGAGGCACCCATGCCTCAAGCTGCTACTGATACCCCTAAAAGCTTTTTGGTGAAGTCCTGGAATAAAGAACAGTTTGAGGTTTTGCCTTTATTTTTGTTTTGAGGTGGCTACACCCAGCAGTCAAGGCTAAAATCTGACAGCACGTAAGGGAAGTGCCTTGTGTGTTGTATTATCGCTGTGGTCCTACTTTTTATGTTTTGCTCTGTGAATTTGGGTGAGTGTCATTGAGTTAAAACAGAGGTTTGAGCTGCAGTTGGAAATAAAATGTTCATCTATTGCAAAAAAGGAACAAAAGAAAATGATTCAGTTGGAACAAGATTTATTTAAGGTTGTTTTTGTGTTTCTTTGTTTTGCTCTTGTTTTGGGACCACACCCACTGTACTATTGCTCCGACCCTGTTTTTTTTTTTTTTTTTTAATCTGCTTGGAAGCAAACCCAGTGCCTCACATGTTTGAGGCAAGACGACTGAGCTATGTCCTTGGTCCTAGAGCATAGGTTTTGTTTATAGTAGAATGTGCAAATAGCAAGAATAAAAAATAGGGGGCCAGAGAGATAGCATGGAGGTAAGGCATTTGCCTTTCATGTAGGAGGTCATTGGTTCGAATCCCGGCATCCCATATGGTCCCCCATGCCTGTCAGGAGCAATTTCTGAGCCTGGAGCCAGGAGTAACCCCTGAGCACTGCCAGGTGTGACCCAAAAACCACACACACACACACACACACACACACACACACACACACAAAAAAAAAGAATAGAAAATAGTAAATAAACTGATATCTCAATAAAAAATTAAAAAAATGGGGGGAGGACAAATTTGGTGATGGGTATTCCCCTGATTCAATGTTGATATGTACCTAGAATACTACTGTGAAAGATATGTAAGCCATTAGGATCAAAATAAAAATAAAAAAAAAAAAAGCATACAAAAAGAAAAAAAATTAAAAAAGCAAAAAAATTAGTAAATAGTAAATACTAAATAGTATTTTCTTTTCTTTTCTTTCTTTCTTTTTTTTTTTTTTTTTGTGGTTTTTGGGTCATACCCGGCAGTGCTCAAGGGTTATTCCTGGCTCCATGCTCAGAAATTGCTCCTGGCAGGCACGGGGGACCATATGGGACGCCGGGATTCGAACCAACCACCTTTGGTCCTGGATCGGCTGCTTGCAAGGCAAACGCCGCTGTGCTAGCTCTCCGGGCCCATTTTCATTTTTTTTTTTATTTAATTTATTTATTTACTTTGGCTTTTGGGCCACACCTGATGATGCTCAGGGTTACTCCTGGCTGTGCACTCAGAAATCGTTTCTGGCAGGCTTGGGGGACCATACATGATGCTGGAAATCAAACCCAGATCCGCCATAGGTAAGCTTGCAAGGCACACTTCCTACCGCTATTCTATCACTCCGGCTCAAATTTTTTCTTTTATCATTGCCAGATTTCACTAATATTCTTTTTTGTTTGTGTTGTTTTGTTTTTTGGCAACACCCGGTGACACTCAGGGGTATTCCCGGCTATGCTTTCAGAAATCGCTTCTGGCTTGGGGGACCATATAGGATGCCAGAGATTGAACCGAGGTCCATCCTGGGTCAGCCATGTGTAAGACAAACACCCTACCACTCTGCCATCGCTCCAGCCCCAAATGATGCTTTATCTTTGAAGATGCCTTTAGCTTCAATGTCAGAATACGTGGAGTGTTCTGCCTACATTTTCCTCTATGTACCTTATGGGTTCATGTCTGACATCAAGGTCTTTGATCCTTTTTTTTTTTCGTTTTTGTTTCTATCTTTAATACTTTTGGATTTGACCTTTGAGCATGGTATTAAAGTGAGGTCTGAGTTCACCTTTTTTTTTTTGTTTGTTTGTTTGTTTGTTTTGTTTTAGGGTCACACCCGGCAGTGTTCAGAGGTCACTCCTGGCTCCAAGCTCAGAAATTGCTCCTGGCAGGCTCGGGGGACCATATGGGATGCTGGGATTCTAACCACCGTCCTTCTGCATGAAAGGCAAACGCCGTACGTCCATGCTATCTCTCCAGCCCTGAGTTCACTTTTTTTTTTTTCATGTAGTTGACCAGTTTTCCTAGCACTACTTGTTGAAGGGACTTTCCTGGCTCCACTATGTATTTCTTGTCTCTTTATCAAAAATTAATTGATCATATACCTATGAATCAGTCTTAGAATATTCAAGGCTAGACCACTGATCCGAGGGTAAGTCTTTATTCCAATACCATGCTGTTTTAATAACTTATGCTTTATAGTACAATTTAAGGTTGAGGAAAGTGGTCCCTCCAAATCTTTTTTTCCACAAGGATTGCTTTAGCTATTCGTGGGCATTTCTTGTTTCAAATAAATTTCAAGAATGTTTATCAACTTCTTTGAAAACTTTTATGGTATTCTTATAGGGATTACATTAAATCTGTACAATGTTTTGGGAAGTATTGACATTTAATGATGTTAATCCCTCAATTCATGAGCAGGGTATATATCTCCATTTCTTGTGTCTTTTTTTTTTTTTTTTTTTGGGCTACACCTGGCAGCACTTGGATTACTCCTGGCTCGGCACTCAGAAGCCACTTTTGGCAGACTGGGGGTTGTGGGGGCGGGGCAGGAACAACCATATAGGATACCAAGGATCGAATCCCGGTCCATTCCAGGTCAGCTGTGTGCAAGGCAAACTCCCCACCACTGTGCAAGGCAAACTTCCTACCACTGCGCTATCTCTCCAGCTCCTCAGATGTTAATCTTAAACTTGCTTCTTTGTATGTAATTTCCCTTTCTGAGCTTGTTGCTTTCAATATTCTCTCTCTGTGTTTTTTATCATTGTGACTTGAATGCTTTTATTTGGATCTCTGTTAACTGCTACTCTTCAGCCACCCCACTATATTTTTATAATAGCAAAAACAGGGCCAGCATGATAATTCAGTACATAGGGTATTTGCATTGCAAGTAGCTGACCTGGATTCAATCCCCAGCAAACCAAGTCCATTAGTCCAAGATCCCCAAATTCACTAGGAGTAATCCCTGAGCACAGGACTTAGTCCTGGATCTGCATCCAGGAATCGCTCTGGGTTGGCTCCAGGGATTATATGGGATGCAAAACAAGCTCCCTACCCACTGTACCATCTCTTCACCTCCACATATCTGATTCTTCTAAAACTTTGTACTAATGTAGATCTCTTATTTATTTCAAAATATATAAATTTGAAAATAATCTTTATGTGTTTTGAGAAAAATATTAATGTATCTTATTAAAATGATATATATTAAAATCTCATATATTAATTATTTAGCAATATTATTATTATTATTATTTGTTTTGGGGCTCTACCCGGTGGTGCTCAAGGCTTAGTTCTGACTGTGCTCAGAGAACACTCCTGGAGGACTTAGGAGACCATATGAAGTAGCGCACCCATGCTAAAGGCAAATGTCCTCCCTACCTGTTGTTCTCTCTCTCCTGCCCTCCCATTTATATATGTTTTTCTTGTTTTTGGTTTTTGTTTTTGGCTCACACCTAGAATTGCTCAAGGGTTACTCCTGGCTCTGCACTCAGAAATTACTTTTGGCAGGCTCGGGGGGCCATATGAAAGGTACCAGGGATTGAACCTGGGTCAGCTGTGTGCAAGGCAAATGCCCTACCAGTTGTGTTATCACTCTGGCCCCACAATATTTATGTTTTGATGCTTTTTTTTTGGTGTTTGGGCCACACCCATTTGACGCTCAGGGGTTACTCCTGGCTACGCGCTCAGAAATCGCTCCTGGCTTGGGGGGGACCATATGGGACGCTGGGGGATCGAACCGCGGTCCATCCTACGCTAGATGCCTTACCTTTTGCACCACCTCTCCGCCCCCTGTTTTGATGCATTTGGATGCATCCTTACTAAAGTGACCAAGAGCCTTCACCTTGTTTCCTGTGTTATATCTAGTCCACCTCCCTTCCTCTGCCTATTATAGCTTGGTAATTTCGATTTTGTAATTAAAGTCCAAGGGTTTGGCATTATTTGCCACTGTCAATTCCCTTTTTTTATTTCTCTGTTTTATTTATTTCTTTTTTTTTTTTTTTTTTTGTTTTTGGGCCACACCCGGCGGTGCTCAGGGGTTCCTCCTGGCTGTCTGCTCAGAAATAGCTCCTGGCAGGCACGGGGGACCATATGGGACACCGGGATTCGAACCAACCACCTTTGGTCCTAGATCGGCTGCTTGCAAGGCAAACGCCGCTGTGCTATCTCTCCGGGCCCTGTTTTATTTATTTCTCACCACAAATGAGACCATTAAATGTCTGTCCTTTTCTCTTTGACTTTATTTTTTGAAAATTTTTATTCTCTCTGACTTTTGCTTAACATGATCTAGTTCCATCCAAGTTGCAGTGAATAGAAAGATTTTATCTTTTCTTATAGTTGCATAGTATTCTATGGCGTGTATACACAACTTCTTAATTCATGCATTATGCATTTTCACGCATTGAGTATATATACAATATACACGATACACAATATATACATACAATAGTGCACTTTTTTTTGGGGGGGTCACACCTGGAGATGCTCAAGAATTCTTCCTGACTCTGCTCTCAGGAATCACTCCTGGCAAGCTCCGGAAACCATATGGGATGCTGGGGATCAAACCACTAGCGGTCCTGGGTCTGCTGTGTGCAGGGCAAATGTCTTACTACTGTGCTATCTCTTCAGCCCAAAAGTCCACTTCTTGGTTCATATATCTATCAATTGACATTTGGTGGTTTCTATATTCTTTCTGGCTTTTGTACTTAACACAGCAATAAAAAAGTGGCAACAGCTTTGATCCTAGACACAGGGATGTAGAATATGCCTAAGATAATTTTTTTTTTTGGTTTTTTGGGCCACACCCAGTGACGCTCAGGGGTTACTCCTGGCTATGCACTCAGAAGTCACTCCTGGCTTGGGGGACCATATGGGATGCCGGGGATCGAACCGCGGTCCATCCTAGGCTAGCGCAGGCAAGGCAGGCACCTTACCTCTAGCGCCACCGCCCGGCCCCCTAAGATAATTTTTTGATTAAATATTTATTTTATTTGGTTTTGGGTTTTTTTTGGGGGGGTGAGTTGGGTTGTACGTGGCAGTACTCAAACTCAGGTCTTATTCTTGGCTTTGTGGTAAGGAATCACTCCTGGTGGTCTCGGGGACCATTGGGGTCCTGGGGATCAAATCAAATTCAGGTGGACCATATGGAAGACAAGTGCTTGGCCCCTAAATAGCATATTTATTTTTAATTAGCCCTTTGTTTTCTGTACCTGCATAGATCTTCAGATTTTTTTAATATTAAATATTCTTGGAAATTGTCATTTGTTTCCATTTAATTTGAAATCTCATAACATCCTCTGTACTTAATTAACAACCCTAAAACATTTGATAATACTTATTTTTTACATAGACTTTAATGGACTATATCATTTAAGCCCCAGACTAAAACACATTATCAATGAAAATCACACTCATTTACATGACTTATTTGTATCTATTCTATGTAGATGATCATTAATGATCCAACAATGGTGCCTGCTCCATGTATAATAAAAAATATTTCTCCTGACTTGGGAACTAACAAGTGTATTGGTTGTTTGAATAAGAAATTGAACATTGCAAATACACATTTCCCCCCAGTTCTAAGTCTATGTCCGACCACACCCTGTCTGGACATAAAAATGCAACCTCATGTTTGAGTTTGTTATTAATAAGTACTACCAGACACTGCTGAATAAGTTCTTCCTGTCCCCTGGATTCTTACCCCAGCAGAAAAGCAACACTTAGGCAGAAAGCTTGAATATTTTAAATCAATAATTGGTTCAATAAAGCAGATGTTTCTGAAATATTTAACTGAGACAATAAGCCATCTAATCCATTTGTAACAAAGGAAAAGGAAAATTTCTCATCAAATAGTGCGAAACTTTCAGAAAAGGATCCTGGTTAAATTTCACTGGAAAGTCAGTTTGCATTCTGTGACAAATATCCCTTTAAATATTTAAACTTGGGGCCAGAGAGATAGCATGGAGGGAAGACGCTTGCCTTGCATGCAGAAGGATGATGGTTAGAATTCCGCCATCCCATATAGTCCCCCGAGCCTGCCAGGAGTGATTTCCTGGCTCTATGCTCAGAAATCACTCCTGGCAGGCTCGGGGGACCATATGAGATGCCAGGATTCAAACCGATGACCTTTTGCATGAAAGGCAAACACCTTACCCTCCATGCTATCTCTTCAGCTCCAGGAGTGATTTCTGAGCGTAGAGCCAGGAGTAACTCCTGAGCGCTGCCGGGTGTGACCCCCCTCCAAATTTAAACTTCTCTTTGGGCCATGGAATTTGGGATTAATAGTTGTTTGTGTGGTTAGGGGGATAGAAGGCAGATAGGGCATTTGCTTTGCACACAGACTACTCTGGCATCCTATATGGTTCCTGAATCCCCAGGAGTAAATTCCAAAGTGCAGAGACAGGAGTAATCCCTGAGCATCACCCGATGTGACTCAAAAAGAAAAGCACAATTGCTACCGTAACGAGAACAACTATTTTTTATTTATTTGAAACTTTATTCATTTATTGATTCATTGAATTATTGATTGATTCTGGGCCACACCCAGTGGCACTCAGGGGTTACTCCTGGCTCTGCACTCAGAAATCACCTCTGGCAGGCTGCAGGACCATACAGGATGTTGGGAATTGAACCGGGTCTCTCTAGGGTTGGCCGCGTACAAGCCATCTGCCCTACAACTACACTGTCTCTCCAGCCCCTGTTTTGAATAGATTTATACATTGGCCCTCAACTGCTTGTTGCTGCCCACCCAACTCCTGGTTCCTAACTCAGTAGAACACCGGCTACTCATTGAAAAGAATAATGCAAAGTCGATTCACTAAATGGGAACAAATATCAATCATTTCTTCTTTCCAGAGGGCAAAGATGGGGAATCTGTTGAGTCAAAGAGAAATTTTTGAGAGCCTTAAAATAACCTTGAAGTTTATACGACCCATAACTACCAGCAGTAGAACGAAACCACAAGAAAAACAAAATACAACCCCTACCCCTGGGTCCCCAAACCCCAACCGCAACCTTGACTCCCAGTCCCCAACCCTATCCCTCAAACCCCAACCAACCCCTAAAACAAAACAAAACAAAACAAAATAAGCATTAGTGAAAATGCAGCACACATTTTTCTGTCTTCTCTGCAGGCACAGTGTAGGTTTTCAATGATTTTCTTCTTTCAGAAAGCGACATAAGCAGGACCAAGCATGCTCTTATGGAGTTAATCCAGCAAATTAAACATCCTGAAGAATGCTTCTGGCATGTGCTGAGGCTCTAATTTCCCAATTTTCAGTACAAATAACTGATGTCTTTCCTGCCTCCCACCGAATATTCTAACACCAACTCCTGAAACTTAGCAGCAATGTTTGTGGTCCTTTCCATGTAGTTTCTCACCGTGTCCTCTAGGTGTCTGCAGTGACCATCTTTCCGAGAAGTTTTCGTGTACATGGGCCAGCAGGCCGGGTTGCAAGAACCGGTTCCACAATCACTTTTTTAGAGCGTTTTGCTTATGTGAAATAAAGGGTATTTGGACTCCAGCGCTCTGCTTGTCTTTTGTCACTAGGTACTTGTAAATATTTAAAAACTTACAAAGATTCTATAGTGTGATCTTTCTCTTAATGTAATTGGTTCCTATTACTCTCAGGGGTTAAAGCTGGCATATTTCTTGGAAGATATTGGAGACAAGCTATATGATTTTGCTCCAAATGGGAATTTAGTCTGTAGTATGCAAAATTACAGTTGTCACAGAAGATAGATATAAAAAAAGCTGAGAGTCCAAGAAAACTCTCTTAGGTTATAAGACCATGTATTTTAGACTGTAGACTGTTTTCTTTTGTTATTAGAGAATTTATTTGGGGGATTGAATCACATTCGGCGGTGCTCAGGGGTGAATCCGGGCTCTGCCTGCACTCAGGAATTATTCTTGGCTAGATCGGGGAACCATATGGAATGCTGAGCATTGAACCCGTGTCAGTCGTGTGCGAGGCAAGTCCCCAGGTTATTAGAGATTTAATCTTGAGGGAAATGCTGTGACTATATATAATTTGAGAGTACATTATTTGTTTCTTTTTTATTTTTTTTTCAGGCCACACCCGTTTGATGCTCAGGGGTTACTCCTGGTTAAGCGCTCAGAAATTGCCCCTGGCTTGGGGAGACCATATGGGACACCCGGGGATGGAACCACAGTCCTTCCTTGACTAGCGCTTGCAAGGCAGACACCTTACCTCTAGCGCCACCTCGCTGGCCCCGAGAGTACATTATTTGTTAAGGAGAATAATCCGAGGAAGGAAACCTCATCTGGAATTTGACATGGATAAATGTGAATGGGTTAACTGATCATTGAAGTGAGGGGATTTTTGTTTATAGAACACATTTACTGAATCTGTTAGTAAAACTTCATATTAGTTGATTTTTTTTTTTTTTGGTTTTTGGGCCACACCCTGTGCTGCTCAGGGGTTACTCCTGGCTATGCGCTCAGAAGTTGCTCCTGGCTTCTTGGGGGACCATATGGGACACCGGGGGATCGAACCGCGGTCTGTCCTAGGCTAGCGCAGGCAAGGCAGGCACCTTACCTCCAGCGCCACCGCCCGGCCCTTAGTTGATTTTTTAACTAATTTGTTTACAAATGATTTTTAGAACATTTTTTATATTTAAAATAAGTGAGCAAGACAAGACAATTTGTGATTATAATAAAAAGGTTACCATCATTTTCCTTGCCCTTAGAGCTACAAAGCAAATACCTATCCATCTATCTATCTATCTATCTATCTATCTATCTATCTATCTATCTATCTATCTATCTATCTACTTATCTATCTATCTATCTATCTATCTATCTATCTATCTATCTATCTATCTATCTATCTATCTATCTATCTATCTATCTATCTACGTACGTACGTACGTACGTACGTATGTATGTATGTATGTATGTATGTATGTATTATCTACCGAGCCCAGGCAATTCTTGGCTTTCTGGTTTGGGGGTTCAGTGCAAGGTCCTGAGGCTGTGGTGCTCTCAGGTCCTGAAGAGCTCAGGGTGTGTAAGGCTATGCTCTGCGATGTTTGAGGCACTGGGTGGTGTCCTGGAGCAAAACCTGTAGCAACTATGCAAGGCAGGTGAATTAACATCTGTGCTATCTTTTTGGCTCCCGCATTTCTGGCTCTGCACACAGGAGGGCTTGGGGAACCATATGGGATTTCCAGGTCAGCTGCGTGCAAGGCAAACACCCTCCCAACTGTGCTATAGCCCTGGTCCTCTTTTTTTTTTTTTTTCCTTTTGGGACACACCTGGTGGTGCTCAAGGCTTATGCTTGATTCTGCACCTAAGAGTAACTCCTGGCTTTGGGGATATATGGAGCTCCAGATCTAACCCACATGTGCAAGGCAAGTGCTCCCCCAGCGACTTGTGCTATGTTTCTAGCCTCTTTTTATTTTTAGCCTTTTTATTTGGAAATAGTTGGAAACTTACAATCAAAATAAAGTTAGTTAAATAATTATACTGAGTGAAAAAGTCAGAGGGAGAGAGATAGACACAATAGTTTCACTCATCTGTGGGATCTCAGAAAAATAAAATACATTATTGTAATAAAACTCTGAGACAATAGAGATGAGGGCAGAAGGACCGGCCCATGATATGAAGCTTACCACAAAGATTAGTGAGTGCAGTTAGAGAAATAACTACACCGACAACTATCATAATGCTAGTGAGTGAGAGAAATAGAATGTCTGACTCAAGACAGGCAGGGAGTGGGGGAGGAGGGAGATGGGGGACATTGGTGGTGGAAAGGTTTTGCACTGATGAAGGAGGGTGTCCTTTTTTATGGCTGAAACCCATCTACAAACCTGTTTGTAATCTTGGTGCTTAAATAAAAATATTTTTAAATATTATTATGGTTTTTGGGCCACATCCACTGACACTCAGGGGTTACTCCTGGCTATGCCCTCAGAAATTGCTCCTTGCATGGGGAACCATATGGATGCCAGGGGATCAAACTGTGGTTCATCCTAGGCTAGTGTGGGCAAGGAAGTCTAACCTCTGGTGCCACCGCTCCAGCTCCAAATATTTTTAAACTTTATTGATTGATTGATTGATTGGTTTCTGGGTCACACTCAGCAGCTCTCAAAGGTTACTCCTGGCTCTGCACTCAGAAATTCGACCCTGGCAGGGTAGAGGATCATTTGGGATGCCAGGAACCGAACTGGGTTTCTCCTGCTGGCCGCATGCAAAGCAAATGCTCTACCTCTGTGCTATCTTTCCAGACCCTTAAATAAAAATATTATTATTATTATTATTGCATTTTTTGTTTGTTTTTGGACCACACCCAGTGACGCCCAGGGGTTACTCCTGGCTCTGGACTCAGAAATCACCCCTTGCAGGTTTGGGGAACCATACGGGATGCCGAAATTCAAACCATCGTCCTTCTGCGTGCAAGGCAAAAGCCCTACCACTGTGCTATCTCTCCAGCCCCTGTGTAAGGTTTCCTTGGAGACTGAGTTCATGAGTTTTCTCCCAGACCACTGCAAATCTTATGCAAAAGCAAAAAATGCATCCAGAAGCACAGATATCTTTTTGGTGGTACTCATTTTGTTACATATGCATTTGCTTTTCCTTCTTTTGCCTTAGTTGTTCTTGTTGCTGCTATGTCTGGGAGTTAGACCCTTGGTTATGCTCCTCGCACACTTGTATCAAGTTGGATGTTGCACTTGTTCTGGGCATGGCAGGAGCTGAGGCAGTTAACACTCATACTTGATCAGGTGGGGTAGTTCTGGGGGGCCTTACTTGGGGAAGAGCATGCAAGGTAGGTCTGGTTCCACTGAGTCACATTCCACTGGTGTCATTAGTTTTGATACCTTGATCAAGTGTTGTCTGATTTCTCCATTTCCTTTTTTTTGTTTTTTTTTTTTGGTCACACCCAGCAGCGCTCAGGGGTCACTCCTGGCTCTATGCTCAGAAATTGCTACTGGCAGACTCGGGGGACCATATGGGATGCCGGGATTCGAACCACCGTCCTTCTGCATGCAAAGCAAACACCCTACCTCCATGCTATCTCTCTGGTCCCTGCTTTCTCCATTTCTTAATTTGCACCCTTTGTTTTGATTTTTGGAGCATGCCCATTGGTACTCAGGGGCTACTCTTGCTACACATTGCTGAGGGATGGGAGTTGCTCTAGTATCATGTGGTGCTGAGAATAAATCTGGGCCTCTGCATGTAAAGCACATGCCCCAGTTCTTTGATCTCTCTCCCTGGCTCCTCATTTCTGTTGGATCTGATGGGACTGTGCAAGTATATTGTGCCCCATCAGTATTTTATATAAGATTCACATTCATTGAACTCTTTCTGAATTTAAGTTTGACTAGAATGTGAGACAATAGTTTTTGACTTGAGCACACGTTTATATCTATTATTTAGTTCTTCTCAGTCTACTACAAGTAAGAATAAGCATATTCTTAAATTTTGACACAGAAAGATATTAGGCTGTTGCACTTATTCTGCTCTGTCTCTGAAAAAAAAATAAGAGAATTCTCTGAGCATTCTCTGATAATTTTTGGTACTTTTTTTTTTTTATTATAGGAAGATGATATTAGAAACTAAGATCCAGGTAGTAGGTATCCTCATTGAAACTCCAAAGTCTTTACCTCTTGGTCCTATAGTGTGTAGACTCCAAGTTAAGAAATAGGTGTGTCGGAGTCAGAGCAGTGGTGCAAGCGGTAGGGTGTTTGCCTTGCATGTGCTAACCTAGGATGGACTGCAGTTCATTTCCTTGGCGTCCTATGTGATCCCCCAAGCCAGGAGCAATTTCTGAACACATAGCCAGGAGTAATTCCTAAGCATCACTGGGTATGGGCCCTCTCTTCCCAAAAAACAAAATAAAAGATAAAAAGAAAAAAAAATGAAATACGTATGTGTGTGCACAGGTTTACACAAATCAATCTACATTTATAATATGCATACATAGGGCAATATATTATATAATATCAGATTTAAAGGGACACATATTTAAAGAACATGTAATATGTTAAATAATATAATATGCACATATATGCATATTCCCATACACATATAAGAGACAAAGAGGCCAAGAACCCTAAGTGAGAAGGGACTGGTACTTTTGGGGGTTCCGAAAATAAAACCTATTGGATCTCTGCAAATCAGTTTGACTAAAGCTACTGTTGAAGCAAGCATTGAGGTCAGTTTGAAAAACTTTGTAGGCCAGAGAGATAGCTCACGGTCAGGAGTCCATGCTTTGTAGATGGGAGCCTGGTTCAGTCCCCTGCATGACGGAGTCAGCAACAGCTGTTGAAGAGAAAATCAATCAGGAGTCAGTCCTGGATGTGGCCTCCCAACCAAACAAATAGAATCATACATAGATAGCTACGCATTGCAGTTGAAGTTACATTTTGAGAGGGTGTTGTTTGTGACAGACCTAGAGGTTCTCAGGGGTTACTCTTGGCTCTACACTCAATAATAACTCTTGGGGGGTTCAGTGGACCATATAGGACACTGGAGATCAATCCCATGTTGGCTGCATGTAAGGCAAGCACTCCACCTGTTGCATTAAATAATTAACGATGGGGCTGGATGGTGGAGAATGCCATCCAGCCCACGTGGCTCTGCAACCTCCATGCAGCCGGCGAGTTCCAGGCCCAGGTGAAATCACTCACTCACAGGCAGCCATCAGGAAGAATCATCTTTATTCATGCCCTTGCCACCACAGGTGTGTGGCCTATGTCAACCTTTTAAGCATTCAGCTATATTTTGCTAGCCCTGCATCTTATCTCCTGTTAGCCATCTTCCCTTTGGGCTCCAAGCGGCCCAAAGATCCAAAAGCCAGGAAGCCAAGCCGGGCCAAGAGAGAAACGGCAAAAGGCCCGAATCCCCTGGCTCAGAGGTTTATCTATCCTTTTCCAGACCCCTCCCAGAAATGGGAGGTCTTGCAGGTAGTTACACCTATTATCCGGTTCCCAAAACTCCTCCCAGATATGGGTGGGTCTTGGGGTACACCACACCACCCACTGTACTATCACTTTGGTCCCTGAATCTATATTTTATGATATTAAGTTATGGATGAATTTCTGTTTTATTTTTTATGGATGAACTTCTTTTTTTTTTTTTTTTGGTTTTTGGGCCACACCCGTTTGACGCTCAGGGGTTACTCCTGGCTATGTGCTCAGAAATCGCCCCTGGCTTGGGGGGACCATATGGGACACCGGGGATCGAACCATGGTCCGTTCCTTGGCTAGCGCTTGCAAGGCAGACACCTTACCTCTAGCGCCACCTTCCCGGCCGGCCCCAGGATGAACTTCTTAAAAAGGAAAGGATGTATCTTTACTGGAAGTGAGTTATAGTAATTTTAGTTCTCTGTACTTTAAAAATGAGAAAAAATTTTTTTTAGTTTCAAATTATTTTGAGGGAATCCTCTTTAAAGGTTGATAGCTCATTAAAAGTATCCTCAATACCTTTTCAACCTTTAATATTCTGTCATTCTCAGAATAAAGAGGTCTCCAATTATCATAACTATTAATTCTAACTGATAGGATCAGAACTATTTATTATCTCAACTACTGAATAGTTGTACAATTATTTAATTAAAGTTCAGACTTTTATTTCTGAATGACAGCTACTTTAGAGAGAACTTTACTCTTCTGACCCAGGCTTCACTCTATACATATACAAGTCTTTTGCCTTTCTGTATCTATAAGTCTGATTTTGTTTTTGTTTTTGGGCCACACTCGTTGATGCTCAGGGGTTACTCGTGGCTATGTGCTCAGAATTCGCTCCTGGCTTGGGGGGACCATATGGGACGCTGAGGGATCGAACCATGGTCTATCCTAGGTTAGTGCTTGCAAGGTAGACTCCCTACTGCTTGTGCCACATCTCCAGCCCCTAAATCTGATTTTTTGCTACTCTCCATGTTATGATAAAATATCAGGGAGGAAGGATTACCTTTGAATTTGACCAGTTCTAGGCTCAGTCTGATAGATGCTAGAAATCTTTTTAGTGGCTCACTTCCTTTCTGTCTACACACTTTATTCTCTCTCTCTCTCTCTCTCTCTCTCTCTCTCTCTCTCTCTCTCTCTCTCTCTCTCTCTCTCTCCACATTCCAGGTCCTTATTTATTTTAAATTTTTATTTCTTGGGTCATAACTAGAGGTGCTCCTGGGTTTCTCCTGGCTCTGTGCTCACACTTTTGTTGGGATTCAGGTTACCATGTGGGATGCTGGGATCAAACCTGGGTGAGCCACTTGCGAGGCAAGTGCCATACCTGCTGTACTATCTCTTTGATTCCTAGTCTTAAATTTTAGTTCTATTTTTCTTTTTGTTGTTGTTGTTGTTGTTGTTTTTGTTTTTGGGTCACACCCAGCAGCGCTCAGGGGATACTCCTGGCTCTACACTCAGAAATCACCCCTGGCAGGCTCGGGGGACCATATGGGATGCTGGGATTCGAACTACCGATCTTCTGCATGAAAGACAAACGCCTTACTTCCATGCTATCTCTCCGGCCCTAATTCTATTTTTCTATTAATGCCTTATCTTCATATTCCTCCCCACATATATTTTCTTTTCTTTTGTTTTGTTTTTGGGTCACACCTGGTGTTGCTCAGGCTTACACCTGGCTCTGAACTTCGGGATCATTCCTAGTGGTACGAAGATCCTACATGCAAGGTAAACACTCTACCCACTGAGCTATCACTTTAGTCCCTATTTCTTCCCATTCGAAGACAATGACTCAGAGACAACATTCCATTGATTTTTTTTTAAATTTTTATTGTGGTCGAAGTGAATTACGATTTTCTCAGTAATATTTGAGACACATAGTGACAATGAGTGAGGGGCATTCCCACCACCAGTGTTGTCCTCCCTCCACCCCTGTTCCCAACATGCATCTCACATCTGCCTTCTTTACCCCCTAATGCTAGTGCAACTTGTTCCCATGATCTGTTTTTTTTTTCTTTTTTTCTTTTTCCGTAGCTGATGGTTTTGTTTTTTTTTGGCTTATTCTGTATTTATTCTTTTGTAATCTTGTTTATAATCCCTTATTGTTTTTTGTTTCTGATTTGTCTTGTTTTACTACGTTTTTCTTTTTTTCCCTTCTTTCTTCTAAATGGATATTCATAACACATAGACAGACTCCTCCTAATTTTTCTCTTTTTTTGTTTGCCTTTTTTTCTTTTTCCTTTCTTTTCCTTCCTTCCTTCCTTCCTTCCTTCCTTCCTTCCTTCCTTCCTTCCTTCCTTCCTTCCTTCCTTCCTTCCTTCCTTCCTTCCTTCCTTCCTTCCTTCCTTCCTTCCTTCCTTCCTTCCTTCCTTCCTTCCTTCCTTCCTTCCTTCCTTCCTTCCTTCCTTCCTTCCTTCCTTCCTTCCTTTCTTTCTTTCTGTCACACCCGGCGGTGCTCAGGGGTTACTCCTGGCTGTCTGCTCAGAAATAGCTCCTGGCAGGCCCAGGGGACCTTGTGGGATAACGGGATTTGAACCAATCACCTTTGGTCCTGGATTGGCTGCTTGCAAGGCAAACGCCGCTGTGCTATCTCTCTGGGCCCTTCTTTTTTCTTTTTTCCTTCTTTCCGCAGATGGTACCAAGACTAGACAATTGAATGTTCACTTGGTGGAAATAAAAACTGATCAGACAACCAAACAATTATAAGACCACCAAGTAATAAACTAGACACAGAAGGGACCACGCATTCTGGCACCCCCTGGAAGGGAGAGTGGAGGATATGGGAGGCAGGATGGGAGCGGATGTGGGAGGACAATTCGGTGGTGGGAATTCTCTTGATTCAATGTAAATATGTACCTGGAATATTACTGTGAACGATATGTAAGCCACTATAATTAAAATAAAAATTATATTAAAAAAACTGATCAGGGGCCGGGCGGTGGCGCTAAAGGTAAGGTGCCTGCCTTGCCTGCGCTAACCTTGGACGGACCGCGGTTCGATCCCCCGGTGTCCCATATGGTCCCCCAAGCCAGGAGCAACTTCTGAGCACATAGCCAGGAGTAACCCCTGAGCGTTACTGGGTGTGGCCCAAAAACCAAAAAAAAAAAAAAAAAAAAAAAAAAAAAACAAAACTGATCAGACATGCTACCAAATCCAAAGTCAACAACAACAGAATTGATACCCAATCTACAATGATTTTTTTACAACAATTTTTAAATTTCACAAGACTTGCCTTGATTCCCATCCCATATTCTCCAGAAAGAATACTTTCTTTGGAGTTCTTCAGGGTGGAAAACCGACTTTTTTCAAGAGAAACACATAGTCCTCAGTGAATATTAGTTAATGAGAAAGCTAAGAATAATGGCACCCTCCCAAATGTATGGGCATTTTTATTCATTCGTCCAATAACTTTTTCTTGAGCACATAAAGTATGCCAGACAGATGATGAACATTTTTTTCTGCCACACCCATTGACACTCAGGGGTTACTCCTGGCTATGCACTCAGAAATCGCTCCTGGCTGGGGGAACATAAGGGACGCCGGGGGATCGAACCGTGGTCCGTCCTAGGTCAGAGCGTGCAACGCAAATGCCCTACTGCTTGAGCCATGGCTCCGGCCCCCTTCCTTCCAACCTTTTAAAGAAATTTTTTTGGTTTAAGGACAGCCGCACTTGCCAACCTGAGATCTCTGGCAGCCCATATGGTCCCTGAATCTCTGCCAAGATTAATTCCTGAGTGCTGATCCAGGAGCCAGGAGTAAGCCTTGAGCATCGCCAGTATAGCCTCAAATCCAAAACAATACAAGAAAAATTTTGGTTCCTACCCAGTAGTGCTCCAGGCTTATTCCTGGCTGTGTGTTCAGAGGTCATTCCTACCTGTGCTCAGGCACCATGCGCGATTCAGGAATTGAAGCAAATGCCTTACCCCCTTTCCTCCCCAGATGGGCTTCCTTTATCTTTCCCCTCGTTGTGTTGTACATATGGATGTCATTCTTTTTGGGAGGCTTTTTGGGTGAGGAAGCCTAGTCCTGGCAGTGCTCAGGAAACCATATGTGGTGCACCAGTGATTCAACTAGGGGTTGCTCCTGGCATAGTGCTCTGGAGATGGCTTATGATGCTGCTTTGGGGAACATGAATGCTAGGGATAAAATCCGGGGCTCTGTATTTCAAGTGAGCACTCTAGTCCTTTGAACTATCTCTCTGATATCTGATATCTCTCCAAGTCTTTCTTTTATCTCTTACTTAACCTGTATACATTTTAATTCTGTATTTCTTTATTATTTATTTATTTTTGGTTTTTGGGTCACACCCGGCAGTGCTCAGGGGTTATTCCTGGCTCCAGGCTCAGAAATCACACCTGACAGGCACGGGGGACCATATAGGATGCCAGGATTTGAACCAATGACTTTCTGCATGAAAGGCAAATGCCTTGCCTCCATGCTATCTCTCCGGCCCCTGTATTTCTTTACTTTTTATCTTATTAACTGCATTTGTTTTTATATTTTCCATATACACAACTTTGCTAAGTCTAATTCTGTATTATCTTAAAAATTCTGTATTATCTTAAAATCTCATTTACTTTTTCACTTCAATTGTTAGATATTAAATTGTTCAATTGTTAGATATTAAAACCAGAGTCAAATCTCTCATTTGTTTTGGTGGTCAGACAGCCTGTAGTCATAGGATAAGTGTTGTTGCTTACCAACTTTCTATAATGTCTACTGGCTTGTATTGTTTGGTTAAGGATAAACATGCTGGAGGCCAGAGTGATAGCACAGCGGTAAGGCATTTGTCTTGCATAAGGCCAACACAGAGACACCAGTTTGAATCCCAGCATCCCAGATGGTCCCTT
Source organism: Suncus etruscus (assembly GCF_024139225.1). Lineage (NCBI taxonomy): Eukaryota > Metazoa > Chordata > Mammalia > Eulipotyphla > Soricidae > Suncus > Suncus etruscus. Next base: position 5,933,594 of record NC_064864.1, read on the forward strand.
GAGCCTGTTAGGAGTAACTTCTGAGTACAGAGCCAGGAGTAACTCCTGAGCACTGCCAGGTGTGACCCCAAAACAAAAACAAACAAACAAACAAGAAAAAAGAATAATCCTGCTGGCCATTCAGGCAAGTGGAAGTTATTAGATGGCCAGAAGGGCCCTATTGTACACCTTCAACTAGGCCATGAAACTTGGTTGCCTTCCTCCTACACAGCAGTTTGGCACTGCCCTGCCTTCCCCAGCCTGCAAAAATGCCTTCTTCGAAAATATAGCATGTGCCAATAACATCTTCTCCCTGGCAGTCAGTTCACCAAAACCCCAGACAAACCACAATTTCTTTTATTTAGTTACAACACTAGTCTCCACCATTTCTTTTTTCCTCCTACCCACCCACCTTCCTTCCCAGATAACTCAGATCTCATAATTGACTTGCAGAAAAATGCAGTTATTGCTCCTTATAAGTTGGGAGAGAAGATTAAGTGCTATATTGTATTATTGAAGTAAAATGACCTGAAATAATTATATATGCTGATAAAACTGTATTTGTCCATATTTAGAGAATGTTGGTAACATAGCTATTGCTTATTGATGCAGACTTCAACCATTTGAAAAATAATCTTGCCAGTGATCGCCTTAATGACATGATGATGATGACCCATTTGGTTTTGGTTCACACACACCTAGTAGTGCTCAGGCTCTGTGCTCAGCTGTGACCCCTGGTAGTACTTCAAGGACCAAATATAATATTAAGGATTTTTCAGGCCAGAGAGATACATGGAGGTAGGGTGTTTGCCTTTCATGCAGAAGGTCAGTGGTTCAAATCCCGACATCCCATATGGTCCCCCGAGCCTGCCAGGAGCGATTTCTGAATGTAGAGCCAGGAGGAACCCCTGAGCGCTGGGTTTGAACCCTCCCCCCCAAAAAGAAAAAAAAGATATTGAGAATTCCAATCAGTTACAGACAACATGCGGACAACTACAAGGCAATTTGTACTTTAACTCCTATACCATCTTTCTAACCCCACTGGGAAGTCTTTTTTTTTTTTTTTTGGTTTTTGGGCCATACCCGGCGGTGCTCAGGGGTCACTCCTGGCTGTCTGCTCAGAAATAGCTCCTGGCAGGCACGGGGGACCATATGGGACACCGGGATTCGAACCAACCACCTTTGGTCCTGGATCGGCTGCTTGCAAGGCAAACGCCGCTGTGCTATCTCTCTGGGCCCGGGAAGTCTTTCTTAAGTGGAAATATTTTTTTTTAGGGAGTTCACACCTGAAAGTACTCAGACTCTGTGCTTAAGGAATACTCTTGGCTTTGTGCTGTGGGACTGTAATGGTGCTGGAATTCAACCCAACTGTGTGCAAGGTAAGTGCCTTCATCTTTGGACCATCTCTCTAGTCCCATTCAATGGAAATATTGTAGATTTTTGGATAGTATCTGCATATGTTTGGGTATTACCCCTGGCTTGGTCCTCAGGGTGAATCCTGCCAGTGCTTAGGGAGCCATGTGGTTCTGGGGATAAAATACATCATTTTCTTGTGCAAAATATGTGCCAGACCAATCTATCTAAAATGAAGCCATTGTAAACTGTCCAAATGTCAGGTATGAAATTTTTCTTGCATGCAGTCAACTTGGGCTGGCTGGTAGGTACCCTATATGTCCTTCAAAGCAAGCCAAGAGTGCAGAACCAAAAGTAAGCCCGACCATCACTGGGTGTAACCCTTTCTCCAAACACCTCAAAATAAATGCATCATAACTTTTTATTTTGGTTTTTCCGGCCACACCCATTTGATGCTCAGGGGTTACTCCTGGCTAAGTGCTCAGAAATTGCCCCTGGCTTGGTGGGGGACCATATGGGACGCCGGGGGATCGAACCGCAGTCCTTCCTTGGCTAGCGCTTGCAAGGCAGACACCTTACCTCTAGCGCCACCTCGCCGGCCCTGTATCATAACTTTAAATGTATTTTCTTATTTCCTTCCTCTGTCCCTTTTTTGTGGGGTATTAAAGTCACATCTGGTGATGTTCAGAGCTTACTCTTGGCTCTGTGCTTAATGATCACTAGACCCAGGAGACCCTTTGTAGTGACAGGGATCAAATCCAGACCGTCTGCCTGCAAGGCAAATGCCTTTCTTGCTCTAACCTCTATTTTCTGACTTCACTGGATATCAACTAGATTCATTTGATATGTACAGTTTTTTTTTCTTGGTTCACATCCAGCAGTGCTCAGGGGTTACTCCTGGCTCTGCACTCAGAAATTGCTCCTGACAGGCTCGGGGAACCATATGGGATGCTGGGAATTAAACCTGGGTCTTTCCTGTATTGTCTGCATACAAGACAAATGCTTACCACTGTGCTAGCACTCCAGCTCCTGATATGAACAGTTTTAAGTTACTCGAGTTTGTATCATATAATCCATTTATTTGTAAGCTTTTCTATAGAGTTCTACTGTGTGTAGCTGAAAGTGCTTCGGTTCTGTATTAAATAATAATGCAAAACTTAGGGGGGAAAACATATGTTCCCCGAGTGAGATCTTAAGTTTACATCAAAATATTTAGACTCTGCACACTGCATCTGCACCTACCATGTGACAATTAGTTTTTCATTTCTTTCTATAGAAAACAGGTCAAATGTACATGCTTAAGCACCAACCAGTTCACAGGAAGGAAAAGATAGCTGTCCTGTGGTTGCTTCTGAAGCATCCTGAACCAGTGCCTGATGTATGAAGAGGTTTGTTTCCTTCTTTAAAAAAAAAGAGCTTGGCCATGAATGGACCCAATAGTGGAAGAGACTTCGCCATCGCAGCATTTTCTGCATGGAATTTGAGTGGGTGGGAAAGGCTTGATTGCTATTTACCTGCCGAATGCTGCCTTTGACACACATGTCGAGCCAGCGTTGTTTGATTGTCATCTCCTTAGGAGGCAAGGATTCCTCAGCCCACACTTTGCTCAGCGTCGACGTTTTCGGCTTTGTATCAGCGGGTTGTGTTTTTTCTTTGCCCAGACTGCGCACTTTGAGGGAATACCAGCCCAACTCAGGCACCTCAGTTGTGTCATTGTAGAGAGACCCACAGAGCCTCCCACACGGCCGCATCCTCAAAGGGAGGCAGGCATCTGACTGCTTTAAAGAAGCTTTCTGAAACAAAAGGGATTCCCCAATGGGCTGGTGTGCCTGGCACTTTTTGCTTTCCTACCACATGGTGCAGAATTCGCAGATGGGTGAATATTTGTGTTTATTAGGCCGTATGCTCCTCCCCATAAATAAATGAGGAAAAAAAAAGACTAAAAAAAGACTCTAGACATATAGGCCGTTGGTTTCAACTTATTAAAAAGGCCAGGTTGCAAAAACGCAATTTCAGATTTACAAACAGATTAAATGCCTTCTTAGAAGGAAACCAACCTGGAAGCACAGTGATAGATCGGGCTAATGGAGGTGAGTTTTATTAGTTGGTTAAGATCCCTCTTGGGTCATATTTTATTCTCAGAAATGTGATGGCACTGCAGGACATAGTCTTTCTGAGGTGAGGACAATTGCACCTGTCGGGGCTTTTTGAAAGATCTAGCAGCTTCTTTGTACCACCTGAGGAAAACTGCACTGCACAAGACTTCATGCTAAAAAATGGACTGGAACAGTCAGTTCAGTAACAGAGCAAACCCCCCTTTTGGGCCACACTTAGTGACGCTCAGGGGTTACTCTTGGCTCTGAACTCAGAAATTGCTCCTGGCTTGGTGGAACATATGGGATGCCTGGGGATCAAACCGTGGTCCATCCTGGGTCAGCTGCGTGCAAGGTAAATGCCCTACCTCTGTGCCACCTCTCTGGCCCTAGCACACCCATTTTTTGAGGGCTTTCTGGGAGGGAAACAGTCTTGGGCAGACCAGTCCTCCTAAATCTCTGACCCAGATCTCCAATAATCCTACAATCTGACCTGCAATCCCTGAGCCAAGGGAAACCGATTCAGTTGTTCGTTGGGACACAATGCCAAGGGGAAGCAATGGGTCTTGCAACGTTCCTCGGCGTGTTAACCCATGTTCTTTTGGCTCTCCTCTCCTGACAGATTCTCCTGCACTGACTGAAAGAAACAACAATGGGAGGCCCAACCCAGATCCATAGCAGCTCCCACTCACCATGCAAGGTGCTTGGTGAGAGTCCCCGAGGGCCTGGGCAGAAGTTTGTGCTGCCCTGGCAGGCCCCAGCCTTAGCTCTGGAGAAGAAAGACACAAGTATCTAGTTCAGGAGGCTTTCCATCAGTAGTCTAAACTGGTTAAAAACTCCAGTGTTTCTAAACTCCATCTCTTTATCATCATCATCATCATCATCATCATCATCATCATCATCTTCTTCTTCTTTTTCTTCTTTCTTCTTCATCTTCTTCTTTCTTCGTTTTCATCTTCTTTCTTCTTCGTCTTTTTCTTCTTTCTTCTTCCTTCTTCTTCTTTCCTCCTCCTCCCCCTCCTTCTCCTCCTCCTCCTTCTTTTTCTTCTTTTTCTCTTCTTCTCCTCCTCTTCCTTCTTCTTCTTCTTCTTCTTCTCTTTCTTCTTCTTCTTCTTCTTCTTCTTCTTCTTCTTCTTCTTCTTCTTCTTCTTCTTCTTCTTCTTCTTCTCCCCCTCCTCCTTCTTCTCCTCCTCTTCTTCTTCTCTTCTTCTCCTCCTCTTCTTCTTTTTCTCTTTTTCTCCTCCTCCTCTTCTTCTTCTATTATTATTATTATTATTATTATTATTATTATTATTATTAATTCCCTTTAGACTCATAATCTGTACCTTGGCCTCCAACTCACTCGCAAATTCAAAGTTTCCTTGCTTATTCTTGCTCCCTTCACAAAAACATTTGGTTTCCTGGCAGCTTGGCAAATTAGTGATGCACTTTTGTGTTATCTTAGAAAATCCTTGGATATTTCTCATTCCATTCTTTTTTTCCCCCAGGGGTTGGGTCACACCCAGAAGCACTCAGGGGTTACTCCTGGCTCTATGCTCAGAAATTGTTCCCGGCTGGCTTGAGGGACCATATGGGATGCCGGAATTTAAACCACTGTCTTTCTGCATGTAAGGCAAATGCCTAACCTCCATACTATCTCTCCGGCCCCTCTCATTCCATTCTTTAAATTTTTTTTTTCTGTGGCTGGAACAATAGCACAACTGGGAGGGGTTTTGCCTTGCACATGGCTGACCCAGGTTTGATTCCCAGCAACCCATATGGTCTCATGAGCCTATCAAGAAGTAATTTCTGAGCACAGAGCCAGGAGTAGCTTAAGTGACACCAAGTATGGCCCAAAATAAAAAAAAATCTTTCTTTTTTTGTTGTATTTTTCTGAGCTACAGGGATTTTGTTTTGTTTGGGGGTGGGCACATCTGGTGGTATTCAGGGCATACCCTGGCTCTGTGTTCAGGGATCACTTATGCCTCTGATTGGTGCCCAGATGACCATATGGAGATCTGGGGATTGAACTCAGGTCGGCTGCATGAAAGGCAAGTGCTCTGCCCACTTGACTATCTCCCCAGCCTGCCAAAGATATTGGCATATATACATATATATACATACATATATATATGTATATATATATATATATATATATATATATATATATATATATATATATATATATATCAGACAGCCATTGCACCAGGTCACCAGGACCCTTTCATATTTTTTTGTATCTCTCACTCTGTGGGCCAGGTAACTGAAGCCTGTCTTCTGTGCCAACACCAGATAGATGTCAAAGGAAAGAAAACCAAGATCTATTCTCCAAATTCCTTCCCTGCTATTTGAGTCTGGCTGCTGATTTTAGTTCCGCAGAGAAGAAAATACATATAGTTTTTATTGGTAGGCCAAAGGAACGTTATCTGAGCCAAGATTCAAACCAAAGTTACATGATATTCTACTGGCTGGGGGAAAGAGGCAATATGCCCAAAGGTGGTGAGGAAATAGTCATTCCTTCCAAGGGAGATAAGAACTAGAATGTTCTGTGAATTCCCCTGGGTTAAACTAAAGACATGAAGACAGGGATTATGAGGAAAGCAAGATGGCGCCTCCATCTACATCTGGTATCTTGCAGACAAGATTCTAACTTTAAGCAGAGTTTGGTTCTGATCAAACTGTGCATGTATTTCAGTTGGTGCGCAATGGCCGCATGTGTGGGAGATAGGATCAATCTGCCTATCTCTGCATTTTATTATCACCTTTCACCAGGGAACCCAGGTGCTTAGTCTTCATCCAGTTGGATGACTTGCTCCCTCCCCAAAACCTGGCAGGAGCCCAGGCCAAACATAACAAGCAGAGTTTGAGCAAGAAAGTCTCCACACCCCTCCCCAGATTGTGTCCCTCCACCACTTGTCCCTTGCCAACTAAAGCAGCTGGCTCTCTTAAGCGATCCCTTGAACAACCACCTCCACTGCCTTTAAGGAGAAATTGGGCTCCATGCAACAGTGACTGAGATTAACTCCTACGCATAACTCCTCGTCTTGCCTGGTGGCTTTGCACTTTCATTGACTGCTAGATGACACTGGGAGGGGAAGTCTTGAGCAGAACACTGCGCCTAATTGGCCCAGCCATGTGGGGAAACACAGAGGAGGGGACGCGCATTTATTTCATTACATTGTTTGGAGGGTTGGGGTGGAGACAGAGCTGGTCACCTGGCCTAAGTGCCACTAATCCTTCTTGGAAAGTTCTCACCGTGACTCAGAGCACTACCAACAGCATTTCCTTGGCTGCGTGATTTTTGTCCTGCCTATGCACACACTGTGTTATTGTTTTCTTGCTTCTAAAGCATACGTTTTATTTTATTTAGTTTATTTTTTGGGTCACATCCTTAGATGTTCAGTCCTAGATCAATGCTAACTCTTAGAACTCTTAGATCAATGTTCAAGAATTACTCCCAATAATGCTTGGAAATGACTGTCATCTTCCTCTACCTACATTTTTTTTTTTTTTTTGGTTTTGGGTCACCCGGCAGGGTTTAGAGCTTACTCCTGGCTTTACACTTAGAAATCGCTCCTGGCAGGCACGTGAGGGGGGGGGCATATGGGATGCTGGGATTCTGAACCACCGTCCTTCTGCATGAAAGGCAAATGCCTTACCTCCATGCTATCTCTCCGGCCCCTCCTCTACCTACATTTTATTTAATCTTAAATTGTACTTGTGTGTGTGTGTGTGTGTGTGTGTGTGTGTGTGTGACACCTAGCGTTACTCAGGGGTTGCTCCTGACTCTACAGTCATGAATTACTCCTAATAGTGCTTGGGGGACCATATGGGATGCCAGAGATCAAAACCAGATTGTGGTTATACATGGCAAATGCCCTTTCTGTCTGTACTAGTTACTGTTCCAGCTCCCTCTATCCACATCTTAATTTACATATTTTTATTTTTTTATTTTTTTGGCCACATCTAGCAGCAGCACTCAGTGTTTACTCCTGACTCTGCACTCAGAAATCGCTCCTGGCAGGCTCAGGGAACTATATGGGATGCCGAGAATCAAACCAGGGTTAGTCCTGGGTCGCCCGATTGCAAGGCAAAAGACCTACCACTTTTCCCCCCTCAATTTATGAGGCTGAATGATTCAAATTATGCTATTCTGTTGGAGATAAAAAGGTTAAGGAAAAGAGGAGAAAAAATTTGGTATCAACTACTAAAAAAATCACTGAATAATATCCACAAAAGTGGAAAAGAAAGAAAAAAGTGGGAGAATAAAGAGAAGGAAAATAATATCAGAAAACAAACAAAAAATAAATCAAAACAAAATCAGAAAAAGTGCTGCAGTGGCAGGGTTTGTGTTACCCCACCTTTTTTTTTTTTTGTATAGGCACAGCAAGTATTGGGAAGGAAGGAAATTCCCGTGGCCTAAGAGATTCAGGGTTTCTCCACTCTTGAAACATATTGTCATGGGAACAACCACTGGCTCCATACCTTCTCATTGCCATATCTCAGTTCTTTTTTTTTTTTTTTTTTTTTTTTGTGGTGTCAGGAACCTTTCTTCTCTGTTGTGGATGAGAAAACAAGGCCACTATAGCAAGCAATCTTGGTATTTGCGCAGGTCCTAGGACAGAGCCTAGGATAGTCTTTAAGGTTCTAGAGGTACTGTTCCTCCATTGTTGGTGTGTTCAGTTTCCTGTATCATGTGCTCCATGTAAAACAACACTTTTAATCAGTAGTATTAACCCTGGCCAACCATTGTTCAAGTCTACAATGGTGTGGCAGACTGCCCAAACTTGCCAATGTTGAAGCAACAAGAATCTTCAGAGTCACCATGGTCAACACACACTACCTTATTTCTCCCTCACACATAGTACTGTAGGTTATCTGGGTTCTCTCAGTTATCTCTCTTCCCGGAATGACTCAGGAGATTTAGTCTGTGGCTTCACTACCTCATACTTGTGGTTTCCAGAGCTACCCTAGTGGGGGAAGAGTACTCAGAGAATTGCATCTCATTGCCTGAACTCCCAAAGGGCGTGTGCGGTTCCTGTGACCCTTCTCAGGCTGCAAGAGGGTCCTTGGACATGTTTTTATTTTCTCTTGGGGAATCTAACAAAATGAGGAGAATAGGATCTGGGTCAGTGTGGGAAGTCTCAAGAAAGAGGAACATAGCTATTGGAACCTAATCATCTTGTCATTTCTTTATGCATGATTGGTATAAGGACGTCTACACTGGCTTAGCTGTGAGCTTCACTAGACTATCTCATATAAAAAGACCCAGGATTTTATGATTTCTATCTAGATCTTTCTATTTGGATACGTAATATGTTAAGTGCTAGAGATACCCAGGTGTCTTATGGCCTTGCACGCTTGATGAAGACACAGTTCCTAGCTCTACAGTGAAATGGCTGCTGTTCTACATATTGTAATCACCTGCCACCCACCAAGTGACAGTTCCATTTCCTTCCCTCCTTGACAAGACAGAAGGAGCCAATATAGGTCCAAAGTTCTATTTACACTTTTTGTTTCTGGGGCTGGAGTGATAGCATAGCAGGTAGGGCATTTGCCTTGGCATGCATCCAACCTGGGTTTCATCACCATATGGTCCCCGAGCCTGCCAGGAGTAATTTCTGAGCACAATTCCAGGAGTAATTCCTGTGCACTTCCAGTATGGCCCCAAAACAAAAAAAATTCTCTTCCTTCCTTCCTTCCTTCCTTCCTTCCTTCCTTCCTTCCTTCCTTCCCTTCCTTCTTCCTTCCTTCCTTCTTCCTTCCTTCCTTCCTTCCTTCCTTCCTTCCTTCCTTCCTTCCTTCCTTCCTTCCTTCCTCCCTTCCTCCCTTCCTCTCTCTCTCTTTCTTTTTTTCTCTTACGTTCTTTTATTTCTTTTGTTTTGTTTTTCTTTTTGGATCACACCCGGCAGCGCTCAGGGGTTACTCCTGGCTCAATACTCAGAAATGCTCAGGGGTTACTCCTGGCTCAATGCTCAGAAATCGCTCCTGGCAGGATCAGGGGACCATGTGGGATGCTGGGATTTGAACCACCGTCCTTCTGCATGCAAGGCAAATGCCCTACCTTCATGCTATCTCTCTGGCCCCTTATTTTATTTCTTTTTTTTTTTTGGGCCACACCTGTTTGATGCTCAGGGGTTACTCCTGGCTATGTGCTCAGAAGTCGCTCCTGGCTTCTGGGGACCATATGGGACGCCAGGGGATCTAACCGCAGTCTGTCCTATGCTAGTGCTTGCAAGGCAGACACCTTACCTCTAGGGCCACCTTCCCGGCCCCCTTTTATTTCTTATTTTGGAGTACTTTCCTTTCTTGTAGTTTTCAGTTGAAGATACCACCCTCCCTCAATGAACTAATTATTTATTTTAAATGAAAAGTGCAATAAGCTAAATAAACTAGTTTTCTATATGTTAAATGTTATTGTTTCTTACCAACTTGTTTGCTTTAATGGTTCGTATTCTGTGTTTGAACAAATGTGACCAATTTAAAGCCTAGCATTGAATATATCATCTTAGCCATTTTTAAGTATAAACTTCGTAGTGTTCTATACATGAACATTGTTATTCAACGGCTCTCCAAGACTTTTTCATTGGGAATGACTGACACCTATGAACAACTATGCTCACCACCCTCCCCTTGACACAGCTCCTGAAAACTACCATTCTATGTTTTATTTCTCAAAATTTGACTCTTCTGAGTGGAATAACGCCAACTTTCAGTTACATAAAAAAACAATAAAAACAGACCATGATTAGGAAGCAGCAAATTCTTGGAGATAATGAATGGACTCTCTCTCAAAGCAAATATGATTTTTGAAATGGAGAAAGGGAATTACAGAATCTGTGACACTGGTAGACTTGATGGATCTGACGTCTCCTCTTGTGGCTGGAAAGCAATTAACGAAACACAACTGTGGAAGTTGAGATCCTTATATTTCCTCATAAAATCCACTTCTTGTGCTTAATTTGTTACTCTCAGTAGTGAAGTTTGAGAGTCATCAATATGACAGTACAGAAATATTGCCTCATCAGTCATGATTTACTTAATGTTTTCTGAATTTAGTACTATTTGATTAACATTTAATGTGAACATATCATATCATGCCATATATATTATTACATCCATTAATCAGGTAACTATAGTAATGAAATGCTAGAAGGTTGGATGAAAAAGGAGCGAAAGTCTTGATATATGTTTGACATAATTCTGTGAGTGATTAACAAAAAAAGGAAAAAAAAAGTCAGTCATACAAAGCTTCATTAATATAGATTACTCGTACAATTATATATGTATCATCAGATATTTTTAACCTTTGTTAGCTTGATTTTTTAATTTACTTAAAGACGCCGAGTATTAATAACCATGAAAGATATACATTATTCTATTGAGTTACGAGTTGACAGAATGATTCATAGTTTATTCTAATTTTTGTATAATGTTGTATATTAAAACATTATCTAAGTTATTTCATCAGTTTGTCATGGAGAATGAAAATGGCACCCATTTAACATATGGTTGTATAAAATACTAATTTAAATACCACATCGTATTTCTATCATTTTCAACTTCCATGTCATTGAGCATCGGAGGTAATCAGTCTGATGATTCATAATTTATGTCTAATATGAGCTAGTTTTATACTAAAGTTCTTTTTCCCTAGTAAAGCGTTTATTAGCCATAGCTTTTATTTAAAAAAAAATACCACTTAAATTAACTGAGAGAGAATCAATTAGCATATAAACTCCTACCTTACCTGTAAATCAGAATAATTAAGATATGTATTTAAAGGAACAATTGAATACAATAAAAAGTTAAATCCATGCAAGTTAGCTTAATTTTGACTGTAAAGCGGAATGCTGATTATTTAAACAGCATTTTCTTCATAGTTGTTTCCTCTTTAATATTTTGTGAACTCACTTTATTTATGTAATTATTACATTTCTCATGAGGTACAAAGTGAGGATATGGTCCTTAGTTCTTACAGACTCCCAACCAAGTGCTGAGTAGAAACTTACACTACTTGTGCCTGGATAAACTCCAAAATGGACTTTTAACAAAAAAAAAAAAAAAATGGGCCACAGAGGATGAAGGGGAAGAACTAGCCTGGGACATCTAGAAGGCTTCTCAGTGGTCACAGATGTGTTGAATTGTGATTTGAGGTGTTGTGTGTTGTGTCAGTTTCCCAGATATACATGTCTATCCAGAAATTTAAACATTTATTAATTTTTGGGACACACCCAGTGGTGCCCAGAACTTTCTCCTGGCTCTGTGCTTGAGACACACTCTATGCTGGCTTGGCTCACTATATAGGATGCGGGGTTAGAACTTCAGTAGGCTGTGCGCAAGACAGATGCCCTAACCCTTGTGCTATCTCTCTGGTCCCAACTGAAAAAATGGTTTTAGAGCCACACATGGCAGTGCTCATTGCTCTATGGCGCTTGGGATTAAAACAGGGTTAGCAACGTGCAAGGCAAATGTCCTACCTCTCTATTGTCACTGCGCCCCCCCACCTCCAAATAAAAATTTTAATTTAAATTTTCTCCTAGACTCAGGAAATAGAGGATCGCAATATACTTTGTAGCTTAATTCTTCCTTATTGTGGAAGGCATCCTAATTATAGAAGCAGCCATTAAAGGAGGGCTTTGTGTAAATTATTTGGTGGGGCAAGATTGGGGGTGGGGGGAAGCTTCTAGAAAGAAAGAAAAATCATGCTCAGGTAGAAGAGGATTTCCCTCCTGTCTATTTAGTTAATATATATTGAAAAGTATGATGTGACAGAGATGTCAAGATTGCCAAAGGCAATGCATATACCTAGGACTAGGCTGCTTCTATTTTCCCTGCCAAGAAAAGGAGTAATTTTGCAACCAGGGAATTAGAGGGGATGAAAAGAAGATAGTACAAGAGACAAAGGTGACAAATATGCAGTTCATAATGTAACAGATTCCATATCTTGCCCCGAAGAACTGTAAGTGATAAGGCACTAACACACATTTTCAACCTTAATTTTCTGCTTGAGGTTCAAATGGAACAGTTGTAGATAGAATCAGGAAGTACACTTTGTAGTTTAATTTTTCCTTCATGAGGAACGCATCATAAAAATGTCGACATGATGGGGCCGGGCGGTGGCGCTGGAGGTAAGGTGCCTGCCTTGCCTGCGCTAGCCTAGGACGGACCGCGGTTCGATCCCCCGGCGTCCCATATGGTCCCCCAAGAAGCCAGGAGCAACTTCTGAGCACATAGCCAGGAGTAACCCCTGAGCGTCACAGGGTGTGGCCCAAAAACTAAAAAAAAAAAAAAAAAATGTCGACATGAAAGAGGCCTATGCATGGACTGTTGGACTCCTGGGGTGTTGGAAATGGCATCATTTCTAGGATAAGATGGATTCAAAATAAGGAGGTAATAGAGTTAGGGAAAAAAAAAGAAGGTGATATCCGGAAAGAAAGATTAAGCCCGACTCTTCTATGTATCCGAAATGTGTGACCCTGTCCTTGGGAGTGGGAAGTTGCTTGCAGTTGGAAATGAATGCAGCTCATGGATGGATGAGCCCAGTCCATGGTGAGGTCAAACATCATTTTCAGTGACTTGTTGCAACATTCATGATTAATGTTGATTTATAGCTCAATCATTGTGTTATGTAAATAGGCAGCAGGGTTTTTTTGTGTGTGTCTTGGTGTGATGGGGGTTTAATTGAGTTTGGGGATGGGGGGAAGAGGTGGGAGGTTCAGGGTTAATACTGTTAGCTTCTTCCTCAGTAGCCAACTCTTCTCATGATGGATGAAACAGCCAAACTGTTAATGGAATTCCTTCTGAAGAGGACAAGTTTCATTATTGTGGCAATTTTGTGGAAGTAACAAGGAAGGATCTACAAACTAAAGAAAGTTAGTCGTAAATATTACCAGAAAAAACAACAACAACAAAAAGAAGCAAAGCGTATGCTAATTTGCTGACTCCAACCCCCCTAAAATTTATTATTTTACATACAAGGAGTTTAATTAAACAGATACAGAACACACATCATATATATATACCTAAAGATAATTCAAACTAAAAACAAACATAATACTTTCTAACATAATTGAAATGTATGACGAATAAAATGAAGTCCCATGTAAGATTTATATATAAAAATGAAATTGTTTTATCACGAAAAAAAATTTTTTTTGGAGGGGTTTTGGATCACACCCAGCAGTGCTCAGGGATTACTCCTGGCTCTACGCTCAGAAATCGCTGCTGGCAGGCTCAGGGGACCATATGGGATGCCGGGATTCGAACCATCGTCTTTCTGCATGAAAGGCAAATGCCTTACCTCCATGCTATTTCTCCGGCCCCTTATCACGAAATTTTTAATTGAATCAGTATTGATTTTTAGGTACCTGGCTCATGATCTAGAAGACTCCTTTGGGAATTAGAAACTTAATATGGAAACAACTTTCATTATCCCTGAATAAATACTCACCTGTAGTAATTTTTTCCTCTAGAATTTACTCAGGACTCTGAACCACAAGTCCTGAGAAAGAGAATTCCTAACTTCAGATGTTGAATTGATGCCTAAGTCTCTAACATCTGGAGAATCTTCCTTGCCCCTGTGTAGCTGCTGATAAAAGAGTGTGGGAGGTGAGTAAGACAAAGCCTCTTCAATTGTGATCAGATAGCTCTTCACAGAAAGGTCTTCCCAGAGTTTGCTGTATAGAAAACACAACCCACACATTATCATTATTCATTCTTTCGGCTTAAGAGGCTTGTTTTTCCACAGATGTGCCTTTCCTATTTGGCATTTCTAACTGTGGACTGTTGTTCAGTTGGAAATGCGTCATCTAAATATAAACCAGGATTTTGAGCTGATTCATGGACACCTTTTGTTAAGTGAAACATGAAGAGAGAGAGAGAGAGAGAGAGAGAGAGAGAGAGAGAGAGAGAGAGAGAGAGAGAATCGTTGAGGAGAGTAAGTAGGTATGCAGATTGGTGAATTGTACTAGGTTACCACACCAGGCACAGAAACGGAGTACAGCTGTTGGCATCCAGAGAGCCTTTTCTCTTGAAAAGTCAAAGATGAGAGATAAGAAATATCTCAGAGAAGATAAATATTATTTTTCTTTTTGCTCATGTACACAATCTATATTTCTCTACGAGTTTCCTATAGAGATAGTGACATTATTTAAAAAAACAAACAAAATAACTCCTGAATTCATTCTTTGAAGCAAATTAATCTTCCTCCTACACTCTGGTTCAGACATTTGTTTGGGGGAATGCCGTATCTATGGAGGCAGGAGAGGGAGAGGAGTGAATGACTTAGTCGAAACGACAGGGGGGGGGGGGGAACTCTTGTAATGAACAGGACTGTATTTATTCATTTAACTTTTATTGAGCATCTACTGTTAGCCAGGCAGGATAGCAATACATGCTTGTGAAATTGATCTTTGGCCATATTTACACAGCATGTCAAACCTTGTGTTTCAGGTGGTTAAAACAAATATGACCCAAGGATATTTAGTATGAAAATTTATGGGGCCGGGCGGTGGCGCTCGAGGTAAGGTGCCTGCCTTACCTGCGCTAGCCTAGGAGACGGACCGCGGTTCAACCCCCCGGCGTCCCATATGGTCCCCCAAGCCAGGAGCGACTTCTGAGCGCATAGCCAGGAGTAACCCCTGAGCGTCACCGGGTGTGGCCCAAAAACCAAAAAAAAAAAAAAAAAAAAAAAAAAAAAAGAAAATTTAGAGTGTAGGATTTTATGGATACTACTAAAAATAGAAATAGTTAAGACATATTACACTTTGTATTTGATCCAAGTTGCCTTTTATCACAAAAAAATGGGATCATTCTTACAAAGACCACATGTACATTTTTTTGGTCTTCTGATTCTATAGACAATTGTCATCTAAATTCACATTTGCATTTTGCCAACCACCAATGAGAAGGAAACATCGACACCTTCTTTTCTTTTTTTTCTCATTTATCTATTTCCTCATTTATCTATTTATTTATTTTTTCTTTTTTTTTCTCATTTTTTCCTCATTTATCTATTTCCTCATTTATCTATTTATTTATTTTATTATTTTATTTTTTCAAATTTTACTTTACACCAAACCCAAAGTCAATGACACCAGAAATCGATACCCAATATACAACAAGCTATACACAAAAGCTTACATTAGCAGTCCAAGGGACAAAAGGAGAAGGTATGGGATGCATACTGAGAACAGGTGGAGGGAGAACAACACTGGTGGTGAGAATGGCCCTAATTCTTTGTCACTATGTGCCCTAAATATTACTGTGAAAGACTTGTAATTCACTTTGATCACAATAAAAATGATAAAACAAGAAATTTATTTTAATACAATTTAAAATTGGAAAAAATGATGCCTCCCATATTTTTTCCCCAAGGGTTGCTCTAGATATTTGTGGGTGTTTATTGTTATTTATTTTTCTTAAATTTTATTGAGACGGTTGTTATTGACAAGTCTTTCACAGTTGTATTTTAGGCAATTAGTGACAGTTTAGGGCCATTCCCACCATTTAGGGACATTAGGGCCATTCCCACCACCAATGTTGACCTCCCTCCACCAGATTTCCCAGCATGCATCCCATATCTCTACCCTTAGCCTCCTTGGTCTACCGGTGTAACAGGTCCATTTTGTGTTTAGCTTGTTATAGTTTGGGTCTTTTAACTCTTTTTTTTTTTTTTTTTTTGGTTTTTGGGCCACACCCGGTAATGCTCAGGGGTTACTCCTGGCTATGCGCTCAGAAGTTGCTCCTGGCTTGGGGGATCATATGGGACGCCGGGGGATCGAACTGTGGTCCGTCCAAGGCTAGCGCAGGCAAGGCAGGCACCTTACCTCTTGCGCCACCGCCCGGCCCCTGGGTCTCTTAATTCTACTGTGGTTGACATTGGCTTGGGTATTTAGATCTTGACTCTTATTATTTTTTTTTTTTTAATTTTTACTCAGTGATCCTGAGACTGCTTGGCCTCTGGGTCTCATCCATTTTTATTTTCTTTTTTCAATTTGTAGAAAGATCTAGAAATATGAGGTAGCACAAAATGATTAAGTTCTAAGGTTCTATGAAAAAGGCAGGAATGCCTACCCAGAAGATATATAAAAAAGGGAGGAAAGGTGTGGCAAGATTTTTTTTTTTGGTATAGGTACAGTGAATTTTGGGGGAAATTAGAAAGAAAATTTCCTTGGCCAAAGAGATACAGGTGACACCTTATTTCAGTACTTTAGCATAATACTCCAGTTTGATCAAAGTACTGGGCCTGTTTTTCAGTTACTTCTCAACTTTGAGACCTTGGACTTTTCTGAACATCAGGATTTTCTTTACTTTTCTTTTTGGATGGAGATGGACCATATTCTGCAGTGCTCAGAGCTTACTCCTGATTTTGTGCCCAGGGATCACTCCTGGTGAGCTCAGGGGAACATATAGGGTTCAAGGGATCAAACTTGGGTCTGTCTTGTACAAGGCAAGCTCCCTAGATATTATACTACCTCTCCAGCCCAGAACCTCAGATTTTTTAAAATTTTATTTTATTGAAACAATTGTGATCTACGTAGACCTTCATAGTTGAATTTCAGATATTCAGTGAGTCAAGGCCCTTCCCACCACCACTGTCGAACTCCCACCAGTGGTCCCAGAGTGCACCTTATCCCACCACCCTTTGCACCCTGGCCTGCCAGTGGAACAGGCCCCTTTGAGTTTAAATTGAGTTTAGGTCTCTTGATTCTACTATCATTGACTTTGGCTTGGATATTAGTTAGTTCTATTCTTATTTATTTCCCCACCAACACATCCGAGACAAGTTGGCCCCTGGCCCCCAGTCTTTCTTTATTCCTTTCCTCTTATTTATTATTATTATTATTATTATTATTTTTTGGTTTTTGGGCCACACCCGGCAGTGCTCAGGAGTTACTCCTGGCTGTCTGCTCAGAAATAGCTCCTGGCAGGCACGGGGGACCATATGGGACACCGGGATTTGAACCAACCACCTTTGGTCCTGGATCGGCTGCTTGCAAGGCAAACGCCGCTGTGCTATCTCTCCGGGCCCCCTTTCCTCTTATTTTTATAGAAAAATGGGGGAATATGTGGTAAAATAAAGTAATCTGTAATCCTAAGGCAGAATCTCAGCTTTAAACCTGACGAGGGCTGGAGTAGAGGGCTACAGAAATAGAACACAGGCAAAACATTTACTTGTACGTGGCTAACCCTGGTTTGATCTCTGGCTCTGGAAATGGTCCCTTGAGCATTCTTGAGCACAGAGCCAGGACTAAGTTCAGAGCACTGCGGACTGTGTACCGTTTCTACTCACCACCAACAAAGTAGAGATGAATAAACTTGAAATAAAATGATTGGAAAAGCACTTTTGGAATTAGAGAACCTTGTGCAAATTTAAATACAGCAAATAAAAAGAATTCGCTCAAAGACATCAAAACAAAAAGAGGGAGCAACTTTTCAACTTTTCATTAGATAAAATCGATAAAAATATTGTTTTCTTGTGATAGGATCAAAAATATGATCGTTATATGTTATTTATTTATGTGTTTTTTGGTTTTTGAGCCACACCCGCACCAGTTCTCAGGGGTTACTCCTGGCTCTGTGCTCAGAAATTGCTCCTGGCTGGCTCGGGGGACCATATGGGATGCTGGGATTTGAACCAACGTCTGTCCTGGGTGGGCCGCTTGCAAGGCAAACACCCTACTGCGGTACTATCTGTCCGGCCCCCTATGTCAAAATTCTTGAGAAGATTCCATGCTGTATTCTCTACTAAGACATACCACATAGGGCCTGAGGGGTTTCTTTTCACCTACTTTTCTCAAGCACTTGTAGCTTTAAGGCTTTTTGATAGAGGCTATTCTCAGGGGTGACATGATCTCTCCTTGTCCTTTCATTTGCATTTCTCTGACTCTCAGAGATGCCTGTTGGTCTTCTCTGAGAAGTGTCTGTTCATCTCTGCAGTTTAATTTCTATTTTTTGTTTGTTTTGGGCCACACCCAGCAGGGCTCAAAGCTTACTCCTGGCACTTTGCTCAAGAATCTCGCCTGGCAGGCTTGAAAAACCACATAGTATGCTGGGGATCAAACCCAATTTCAGCTGTGTGCAAGGCAAGTACATTGCTCACTGCACAATTTCTCTAGATCCTGCATGTTTGATAGGTATGTTTGTTTTGTTATTGATTTTTGTGCATTCTTTACATATGTATGTGTGTATATTTGTATAATCATACATGTATCAGATGTATGGCATGCGATTTTTTTCTCTCCTTCATCAAGATGTCTTTATTTTAGTCCTAGTTTCTTGGCTTCTTCTTGGCCACGCCCAGTGGTACTCATAGCTTACTCAGAGCTCTGCACTCTGGGAACCACTTCGGGCTTTGCTTGGAGGAACCATATAGGATGTCGGAAATGAAACCCAGATCTGCTATCAACAAGGCAAGTGTTTCTCTACCTACTGTACTATTGTTCTGGCATCTAATCCTAGTCTCTTTAGTAATACAGAAAATTTAAAATATAGTATGCTCTTTCTTGTTTATATTTCCTTTCCTTTCTGAAACCACTCCAACCTCCAGCATGGAGTCAAATCCTTTGAAGACTCATAAAATCAATATTTTGGAGAGTTCTGCCTGTGTTTTACTCAATATGGATTGAGGTCTATAATCTATTTTAAATTTTTTGTATGGCAGTAAATAAAAGCTTTTTTTTAAATAAAAGCTTTTTTTTTTTTTTGCATATGGTAAACTATGTTTTCTGACATTACTGATTGAAGAGATTTTCTTTACTCCTCTTCATGCAATTAGCTCTTTGGTAGAAGATAAATTGCTCATTAATCAGAGAGTTTATCTCTGGACTCTGAGTTATATTTCATTGATCTGAGAGTCTGATTTTAGACTGTACCACACTGTTTTCATTACTGTAGCTATAGTATACAGTTAGATAAAAAGATGGAAATACAATTCTTTTTTAAATAATATTTTATTTAAACACCTTGATTACAAACATGATTATGGTTGAGTTTCAGTCATGTAAAGAACACCACCCATCACCAGTGCAACATTTCCATCACCAATGTCCCAAATCTCCCTCCTCCCCAACCCACCCCCACTTGTACTCTAGACAGGTTTTCCAGTTCCCTCATTCATTCACATTGTTATGATAGTTCTCAATGTAGTTATTTCTCTAACTGCACTCATTACTCTTTGTGGTGAGCTTCATGAAGTGAGCTGTAACTTCCAGCCCTCCTCTCTTTTGTCTTTGAAAATTATTGCAAGAATGTCTTTCATTTTTCTTAAAACCCATAGATGAGTGAGACCATTCTGCGTCTTTCTCTCTCTCTCTGACTTATTTCACTCAGCATAATAGATTCCATGTACATCCGTGTATAGGAAAATTTTATGACTTCATCTCTCCTGATGGCTGCATAATATTCCATTGTGTATTTGTACCACAGTTTCTTTAGCCATTCATCTGTTGAAGCGCATCTTGGTTGTTTCTAGAGTCTTGCTATGGTAAATAGTGCTGCAATGAATATAGATGTAAGGAAGGGATTTTTGTATATTATTTTTGTGTTCCTAGGGTATATCCCTAGAAGTGGTATAGCTGGATCGTATGGGAGCTCAATTTCCAGTTTTTGGAGGAATCTCCGTATTGCTTTCCATAAAGATTGGACTAGACGGCATTCCTATCAGCAGTGGGTAGGAGTTCCTTTCTCTCTGCATCCCCGCCAGCACTGCTTGTTCTCATTCTTTGTGATGTGTGCCATTCTCTGTGGTGTGAGGTGGTACCTCATAGTTGTTTTGATTTGCATCTCCCTGATGATTAGTGATGTGGAGCATTTTTTCATGTGCCTTTTGGCCATTTGTATTTCTTCTTTGTCAAAGTGTCTGTTTATTTCTTCTCCCCATTTTTTCATGGGTTAAATTTTTTTCTTATAAAGTTCTTTCAGTACCTTGTATGTTTTGGATATTAACCCGTTATCTGATGGGTATTGGGTGAATAGTTTCTCCCACTCAGTGGGTGGCTCTTGTATCCTGGGCACTATTTCTTTTGAGGTGCAGAAGCTTCTCAGCTTAATATATTCCAGGGGCCGGGCGGTGGCGCTAGAGGCAAGGTGCCTGCCTTGCCTGTGCTAGCCTTGGATGGACCACAGTTCGATCCCCCGGTGTCCCATATGGTCCCCCAAGCCAGGAGCGACTTCTGAGCGCATAGCCAGGAGTAACCCCTGAGCGTCACCGGGCGTGGCCCAAAAAACAATATATATATATATATATATATATATATTCCCATCTGTTAATCTCTGCTTTTACTTGTTTGGAGAGTGGAAATGCAATTCTTTTCATCTTGTTTTCCTCAGAAGTTTTTGGCTGTTCAGAGAACTTAATGATTCCAAACAAATTTGCATTTGTTCTAATTTGAACAAATAATATTTGTTCTATGTTCCTAAAGAATATTTTTAGAATTTGATAATAATTGTACAGTATCTGTATAATACTGTTGATGGGGTAGTATATTAACATTACTAGTTCTTCTAATCCATGAATGTGCTGTTTTTTATTTCTTTTCCTTCCTTCCTTCCTTCCTTCCTTCCTTCCTTCCTTCCTTCCTTCCTTCCTTCCTTCCTTCCTTCCTTCCTTCCTTCCTTCCTTCCTTCCTTCCTTCCTTCCTTCCTTCCTTCCTTCCTTCCTTCCTCCCTTCCTTCCTCCCTCCCTTCCTTCTTTCCTCCCTTCCTTCCTCCATATTTTTAAATTGTAGTTTTCCTAGATGTAACCATCAAGAATATTTACTATTTTTTTCAGGGTGGACACATTTGGAGGCTTCTCCTAGCGCTGAGCTTCTGCCTTTACTCTTGCTTCTCTGGGGGTGAGCAGTGCTGGGATGAAATCTTGAACTCCAGCATGAAAAGCATATGTCCAGATATAGAGATTATTTCTCTAGCCCAGAAAAATTTAAAAACATTATTTAAAAAATTTTAACCTTTTTCTGAGTTACCATGCACATTCATATAAAATTGTTACCTTAAGAGGTCAATATTTTCCCATAATTAATATTTTTGGTAGGTAAGGGAGCTTCCCTAATTCTCTGAACCATGTCTCTGGCCTAACACCTAGGGTTGGTCTGTTTGTTTGGTTTTGGTTTTTGGTTCACACTAGGGAATGCTCAGGAGTTACTCAGGGTTTACTCCTGGATCTGCACTTAGGAATTACTCCTGGTCCTGCTCAATGGATCTTTTGGGATGCTGAGAATCGAACCTGGGTTGGCTGCATGTAAGGCAAGTACCCTTCCCACTATACTTTCACTCTAGACCCCCTAACAACTAGGTTCTAAGCCCCAAGTTAATATTTCCTTTCTTCATGCATATTATAGACTTGTTGGCTAAATAAGAGTTACTCAGGACCAGAGAGAAAGCATGGAGGTAAGGTTTTGCCTTGCATGCAGAAGGACAGTGGTTCGAATCCCAGCATTCCATATGGTCCCCTGAGCCTGCCAGGAACGATTTCTGAGCATAGAACCAGGAGTAACCCCTGAGTGTTGCCAGGTGTGATCTAAAAACAAAAAACAAAAAACAAACAAACAAAAAACCCCCCAAACCAACCAAAACAAAACAGTTACTCAAGTGATACACAGAACTACATAATTTTTTTTTGTTTTTGTTTTTGGGCCACACCCAATGATGCTCAGGGGTTACTCCTCACTCTGTGCTCAGAATTCGCTCCTGGCTTGGGGGGCCATATGGGACACTGGGATCAAATTGAGGTTTGTCCTGCGTCAGCCGCATGCAAGGCAAACACCTGCTGTGCAATCACTCCAGCCCCAGGACTACATAATTTTTGTAAGCAAACTTCAATTTATCATTTGTTCATTAGGATTTATGTATATGATATAGGGCTTGGTGCTATGGGATCACAAGGGTTCCAGTGTTTTTCCCTTAAGGAACATATAAGCAAACAAATAACCCACAACATGGACTGAAAATGCAGGTGTTATAAAGAGAATAAATGCCATAAAGATATAAAGCGAGTGCCAGGAGACTGGAGAGAAGAGGAAATACATGTGGTCTGGTGGTTAGGGTGTATTTAGACAAGTTTACTAAATGTATCTAAACATACAGTAAACTTTTCTCACAAGACACTTTGGTTGTGAATCAAAAAAATTCTGTCTTGGGGCTGGAGCGATAGCACAGCAGGTAGGGCATTTTCCCTGCATGTGGCCCACCAAGGACCAGCCCCAGTTCAATCCTCAGCATCCCATATGGGTCCCTGAGCCTGCCAGGAGCAATTTCTTAGCACAAAGCCAGGAATAAACCCTGAGCACTGCTGGGTATGACTCGAAAACAAACAAAACATGTTCAGTCTTGCCTATATCATTATTATTATTATTATTATTATTATTATTATTATTATTATTATTATTATTATTTTTGGATCACACCTAGCAGCTCTCAGGGGTTACTCCTGGCTCTACACTCAGAAATCGCTCCTTGCAGGCTCGGGGGACCATATGAGATGCCGGGATTCGAATCACCGTCCTTTTGCATGGAAGGCAAATGCCTTACCTCCATGCTATCTCGCTGGCCCATCATTATTTTTTACTCTATATTTCTGTTGTTGTTTTGAGGCCACATCTGGTGGTTCTCAGAGGTTACTCTTCCTTCGCTCAGAGCTCAGGAATCTCTCCTGGCAAGGTTCAGAAAGACTGTATGGGATGTCTGGAATGTCTGGGATCAAGTACTAGTCAGCTGTGCTTCCTTCTATTTTTTTCCCCCCAGCTTTGACTCCAAACAGGATCCAAGGAGGAGTTTTTACAATTTCCTCTCTGGGTTTTATGGAGACTTACTTTATCCTTTTGTGTTAGCTTCTTAAAGCAATGAGTCAGCCTTAAAAGGGGCACAGGAAAGGGTGTTATTTTGTGTCTCATCCCCCCTATTTATTTATTTTTGGGTTTTGGGCCACACCCGACGGCACTCAGGGGGTTACTCCTGGCTCTATGCTCAAAAATCGCTCCTTAATGGACCTTATATAGGGGACCATATAAGATGCCGGGATTCGAACCACCGTCCTTCTGCATGCAAGGGAAACATCCTACCTCCATGCTATCTCTCCGGCCCCTGATTGCTTTATTTTTATAATAAAGACTCCAAGTGACCCCCCAAATGACTGGTACCCAAAGATTGCACAAGACTGATCTGCTCCATCTTTTATGAGTAGCTAGGGCAGTTGGGCACATTATGGAGGCCCATACTGTCTTCCTTATTGGGTTACTCCCTTTTCTTCTCTGTAGCACTTGGAAGCCGAGGTTGTCTCTAGCCTAGTGCCAGCGAGGGTCTTCAAAGATGGGGTTTCAACTTTCAAGAATGAAGGAGATGAAAAGAAAGGAAGCAAGGGCGTGGGAGGACCGAAGAGCCACAGTGAGAGGCCAAAGGTCATCGACCTACAGCAGCTTCAAATGGGGCAACTATGAAAATAGGACTTTCATAATGATTCATGGCTACTAAGGACCTTCGTATTGAGGTTCATCATATAATTCAATATAAAGTCTTTGCTCACCAAAATCGTGATTAAATATGGTCCTTCTAGCATGGAGCAAAGTGACTTGACTTCTGGTGTGATACAAGCATTGCCTGGTTTGTCATAAAATCCCCCTCCAATCCTTCTCATTTTTGCCTTTTATATGCAAGTGATAATGTCTAAAACTGCTGTATCTAGAAGGCTTTGGAACTCTCTAGTTCAACCATTTTCCTTAAGCCCACCAGTAAATATATGACTGTGTGTGAAATAAAATATGAAAATATGGTAATGAAATTCTTAAAATTATGAAAGGACTGGTATGTAAATAATTACCTTGTTCTTATTATTCATAAAAGTCATATATTACAATATTAGTTGAAGCTAATCTTAAATGTAGTTTTTTTGTGACATGGGGAAATAAAATATCTAAATCATAAGACCAAATACTAAATTATCTCAATTTGAAACATTTAAAATATAAGCCTACTTGACAATGGAAAAGTAATATTTCCATAAAACATTGAATTTGACTAGAAAGTAAGGATCAGAATTAAGCAGATTTTTCTCTGTAAACCTGTACTATTTGGTTTGGGCTCTGCAGTATAATTATATGTTTGTATATGACAATTGAACATTCAGAGCAGAAGCAAAGAAATCCTACTGAAGGCTAATAGAGAGTTCTTTTTTCCTTGTAAAAGTTCCGTAGTCAGGCAGTGTGGGAAATTTTATAATTTCTTCTGATTCTAAGAAGAAGGCGTGAGTGCCCTCAGGCCTTCTTGGGGAAGAGTGTGGTCACATGATAGGATTTTCCTCAACATGAATTTATTTGTTAGTTCTCCTCCAGTCTATCCCTACTCTTCCTCTAATTCCACTGCCTGTTTTCCTGAATACTCAAGCTGAAAAGCTGCTTAAGGCAAAATGCTTTACTCATTTTACTCATGAAAAAAGATGAAAGAAAGAAAGAAAGAAAGAAAGAAAGAAAGAAAGAAAGAAAGAAAGAAAAAGAGAGAAAGAAAGAAAGAAGGAAGGAAAGAAAGAAAGAAAGAAAGGAAGAAAGAAAGGAAGAAAGAAAGAAAGAAAGAAAGAAGGAAGGAAAGAAAGAAAGAAAGGAAGGAAGGAAGGAAGAAAGAAAGAAAGAAAGAAAGAAAGAAAGAAGGAAGGAAGGAAGAAAGGAAGGAAGAATAAGGCTTTTAGTTAACACAGAGAGGCTGGGGTTTCTCTAGGCAAGTCAGTTTCTCTATATTTGAAATGGGGTAACAATACTCATTCTCCTACTCTCAAATAATTTCTCACTAAACTGCACAATGAACTTAGGAATTTTCTAGGAAAGAAGGTAAACTGCACAATGAACTTAGGAATTTCCTAGGAAAGAAGGTAAAAAGTTTTGGAAATAAATGTTGTGTTTTCAGATATTGACTGCCTTCTACGTGGTGGGTGATTAGATGGTTTTAGAGACACGACACATGACTATCTGAACAAAGCCAAGGCGAGGCAGAGTGTTCTTGGGTCTGGCCTGTGTGGACTTAGATTTATTTTCTAGGGATATGGACTGTGACTCGAAGGTAACTACACTTGTCTGTAAAACAGTCCCTGGGTCTGCTCTAGATACTGGCAACATTGCTCTAGGATTCCCTTGAGAGCAAGGTCCTGGCTTCAGAGGCCTCAGGACTCAAAGCCAGGAACAGTAGCTTCTAGTTGGCTCTTTGGAGTTTCCAGTAGCCTGACTCAGGGACTAAGAACTTTCTCAATCAACTTAGACTTTCCACTACGACGACAACAACAACAACAACAACAACAATAATAATAGTTGCTGCTATTGTTACTGCCGCCACCATTCTTTTTTTATTCTTTCTTTCTTTCTTTCTTTCTTTCTTTCTTTCTTTCTTTCTTTCTTTCTTTCTTTCTTTCTTTCTTTCTTTCTTTCTTTCTTTCTTTCTTTCTTTCTTTCTTTCTTTCTTTCTTTCTTTCTTTCTTTCTTTCTTTCTTTCTTTCCTTTCTTTCTTTCTTTCTTTCTTTCTTTCTTTCTTTCTTTCTTTCTTTCTTTCTTTCTTTCTTTCTTTCTTTCTTTCTTTCTTTCTTTCTTTCTTTCTTTCTTTCTTTCTTTCTTTCTTTCTTTCTTTCTTTCTTCTTTCTTTCTTTCTTTCTTTCTTTCTTTCTTTCTTTCTTTCTTTCTTTCTTTCTTTCTTTCTTTCTTTCTTTCTTTCTTTCTTTCTTTCTTTCTTTCTTTCTTTCTTTCTTTCTTTCTTTCTTTCTTTCTTTCTTTCTTTCTTTCTTTCTTTCTTTCTTTCTTTCTTTCTTTCTTTCTTTCTTTCTTTCTTTCTTTCTTTCTTTCTTTCTTTCTTTCTTTCTTTCTTTCTTCTTTTTTTGCCACCACCATTCTTACCATTTGCCATTCTGTTCTGCATTCCCCCTTCTCTTTGTTGTTGAGACACTCTGCATACTTGGATACAGTGTTTTCATGCTTTTTGGCTTCTAGTGCTGGATGGAGTTTACACGATTGCTTGTAGTGCTCGTACTCCTTAGCCATAGTGCTCACACACATACTTGGTTGTGGTGTGCCAGAGATCTCACACTTGGCTGATGGCTGAGAATTCGTAGCCAAGGGATTGCACTGGCAATGTGGGGCACCATTGGGATGGACCTCCTGATTCCATTCATAACAGCAAGAAAGGAGCCTTGCCATTTGAGCCACTTACTCAGACCCATGATGATGATGATTTCTAGACATAGGGAACAGATATTACTTATGGACTTTATAGTGTTTCTAGGATATAATTCTATAAGTTCATTTTTTATATGGTAGTTTGATTTTTGACTCCTTTTTTCCCTAAAGCTGTGGTTTAAATTAGTCAGTACTCGTTTTTTTGATTCTTCCTGATTCTGCACTCAGGGGTCACTCCTGGTGGGACTCGTGGATGTGGTGCTTGGAAGTGACCCTGGGTTGGCTGCATGCAAGGCAAGAGTCTTACCTGATATACTATCTTTCTGGCCCCAATCATAGTATTTAAAAAAATTGTTACCCTTAAGTTCTTGATTTATCCTACATTATTATTATTTTTTTGGTTTTTGGTTTTTGGGTTACACCCAGCAGCGCTCAGGGTTACTCCTGGCTCTACGCTCAGAGGACCATATGGGATGTCGGGAATTGAACTGGGTCTGTCTTGGGTTGGACACTGCAAGGCAAACGCCCTACTGCTGTGCATTGCTTTGGCTCAAGAATTACATATTTTTTTTTACTGTGCCCTTTTGACTAACCCTTAAAAAAAAACTCTTAAACTTTTGATGTTAACCTAAACTAATATGTATGGGCATGAATATATAAAAATACTATGCCTTCAAAGTTAAGGAGTCACATAAATCTCATGGCTTTAGGTTGCTTTGTGTACTGCTAAGAAATGTTATAATGTACTACAATCTGGGGACTTGTGGACAAAGTAATTGTACATGGGTTCTGCCTTATTTTTCTTAATGTTCTTTTGACTGTAAGTTCAATATTTAGGCGTCAGCAAGGGGATTTCTTCTGAGAACTCTGTTTATGGGCGATTGTTCTTTCACTGTAACTTTACCTTGTCCTCTTTGCATCATTGTTCTCATAATTAAAAATAAAAAATAAAAAAAAAGAATTACATAATTTTAAATGCAGTCAGTGAAATTCAAGTGAACAGAATTATGAAGTGAGTTCTTTTTTTAAATAAGAAAAAACGAAGTTGAGAAAGTTAAATATGCCTAAAATTAAATAACCAACCAATGTCAGAGCAAAGATTTAAATCTATGCATTGAAATACTGCCTAGACATCTGTTATTAAATCATGCATGTGTATATTTTTGTGTATGTAGATGAGGGTCAAGCCCAGAATCTCATACATATAAGGTCTGAACATCCTCAACCCTTAAAGACTTCTTTAGAACCAGAGCAATAGATAGAGAGTATGTAAGCGGCCAACCCAGGTTCTATCCCAGGCATCTTGTAAGGTCCCTCCAAGCCCCAACTAGACTAATTCCTGAGTGTAAGAGACAGGAGTAAGCTATCAGTATTGCTAAGTGTGGGCCCATCCCATCCAAATGCCTATATTTTTGTACTATGAGCATCGGTATGTACAACCAGAAACCATGAATAACATATATTTTGGGAACACTAATATTAGTGCTGGACTTAAACATGATTTTTAGTGTTAAATATTTTAAAGCATCATCATCTGGGGTCTCTTGATGTAACTTATGGAAGGTCACTTGTCTTATATGTAAGTGGTCCTGGGTTTAATCCCTGTACTGCAAAATAAAACCAAACAAGTTTGTCTTTCTTTTTTTCAAAGAAAACAGCATGAAAAGAATTTCCTAAGTTGGGGCCAGAGAGATAGCATGGAGGTAAGGCGTTTGCCTTTCATGCAGAAGGTCGGTGGTTCGAATTCTAGCATCCCATATGGTCTCCTGAGCCTGCCAGGAGCGATTTCTGAGCATAGAGCCAGGAGTAACCCCTGAGTGCTGCCAGGTGTGACCTAAAAACCAAAAAACAAGAAAAAAAGAATTTCCTAAGTACTTAAAATGTTATTTCTTTTCTTTTTTTTAATTAAATAATTTATTTAAACACCATGATTACAAACATAATTGTAGTTGGGTTTCAGTCATAACAAGAACAGCCCCCCCTTTCTCACGCAACCTTCCCATCACCAATGCCCCATCTCTTCCCTCCCCGACCCACCACCTGTATTCGAGATAGGCTTTCTACATCCCTCACTCACTGACATTGTTATGATAGTTCTCAGCATAGTTATTTCTCTAACTGCACTCACCACTCTGTGGTGAGCTTCATATCTTGAGCCAGTCTTTCCAGCCCTCATCTCTGGAAATTATTTCAATATCTTTTTTTTTTTTTTTTTTTTTTTTGGTTTTTGGGTCACACCAGGCAGCACTCAGGGGTTACTCCTGGTTCTACGCTCAGAAATTGCTCCTGGCAGACTTGGGGGACCATATGGGATGCCGGGATTCGAACCACCGTCCTCCTGCATGTAAGGCAAACACACTACCTCCATGCTATCTCTCTGGCCCCTTTAATTTTTCTTAAAACCCATAGATGAGTGAGACCATTCTGCATCTTTCTCTCTCCCTCTGACTTATTTTACTCAGCATAATAGATTCCATGTACATCCATGTATAGGAAAATTTCATGACTTCATCTCTCCTGACGACTGCATCATATTCCATTGTGTATGTGTACCACAGTTTCTTTAGCTATTTATCTGTTGAAGGGCATCTTAGTTGTTTCCAGAATCTGGCTATTGTAAAAAGTGCTGTGATGAATATAGATGTGAAGAAGGGATTTTTGTATTTTTTTTTGTGTGTTCCTAGGGTATATCCTTAGGAGTGGTATAACTGAATAGTATGGGAGCTCAACTTCCAGTTTTTTGAGGCATCTCCATATTGTTTTCCATAAAGACTGGACTAGACAGCATTCCTACCAGCAGCGAATAAGAGTTTCTTCTCTCCACATACCTACCAGCACTGATGGTTCTTGTTCTTTATGATGTGTGCCAGTCTCTATGGTATGAGTTGGTAGCTCATAAAATGTTATTTTTTAATCTAAAATATTTTAAATAAAATACTATGTTTTTACATTGAAATAGTTTGAATGTATGTGTTCTTTGTATGTACTTGAGTGTGGCTGATCTGGGTTTGATTCTTGGCATCCCATATGGTCTCCTGAGTCCAATAGGTGCAATTTCTGAGTACAGAGCCAAGAATAACCTCTGGAAAAGAAAAGTAACCCCTGAACACCACCAGGTATGCCCCCCCTAAAGGAATTACATGAGTGATTCCCTTATTCATCCTTCTCCTATTTTTTAAAATAAAGGCTTTTAACCTAAATGAAATCTCAAAAAATGCAATTTACAACATCTATTACTTTATTTTTTCTGTAAACTCACAATACTAATTTACTAATTTAAAGGATTAAAGAGTTTAAGCATCCAAAATGCTCAGCATAATGTCGGCACATAAGAACTTTATAAATAATGTTAACTATTATTGTTGATTATAGATTTGATTCTATCAACAAATTTTTATTCAATTCCTACTGTCTCAAGCAAATATAAACTAATAATTTAATTTTTATTTATTCCTTGATTTTGGACCCTCACCTAGCTTTTCTTTATTTTTTGTCTTTTTTTAATATATTTTATTTAAACCATACATGATTGTGTTTGGGTTTCAGTCATGTGAGGAACACCACCCATCACCAGTGCAACATTCCCATCACCAATGTCCCAAATCTCCCTCCTCCCCACCCAACCCCTGCCTGTACTCTAGATAGGCTTTCTATGTCCCTCGTATATTCTCATTATTAGGATAGTTCAAAACATAGTTATTTCTCTAACTAAACTCATCCCTGTTTGTGGTGAGCTTCCTGAGGTGAGCTGTAAATTCCAGCCTTTCTCTCTTTTGTGTCTGAAAATTATTATTGCAAGAATGTCTTTCATTTTTCTTAAAACCCATGGATGAGTGAGACCATTCTGCGTTTTTCTCTCTCTGACTTATTTCACTCAGCATAATAGATTCCATGTACATCCATGTATAGGAAAATTTCATGACTTCATCTCTCCTGACAGCTTAGGGCTTACTCCCCGCTCTATTCTCAAAGATCACTTGAGTCACATATTCATGTGGTACTGGGAATTGAAATTATATTGGCCTCTTGCAAGCCAAGCACCTTAACCCCGAAACTATATCTCTGATGCCAAACCTGCTTTGATTAACATTGTCATTTCAGAGAATAAAAGAAATCCAAAGATTTTATTGTTTAAAGTAATGGTAAAAAATATTTAAAAAATTACTATTTTTGCTTTTCCCTAAGTCATGTTCAAGCTAGATTTTCTTTTCAGAAATAAACCAATCACATGCCATAATCAACTGAAATTCATCTCAAATGTATGTGCAACAATACATATTTCTTTAACAGGCCCAAAATCACATAGTTACTTAAACAGACGAAAACTTTACAAAATCTTTCGTTTGAGATATTACTTTTTAATATCCTTGCATAAAAACAAAAATGATTACTTTTTAATTTTACTGGAAACCACCCTATCCCCACTTGTCAAGATATATTTCTTGTGTAATTTTATTATATGCTTAATAATAGTACCTGGGAGCTCCGATTTCTTTGGAATAAAATTGATTGGAAACACTATCTACCCTAAAGCATCTTTAATGTCATTATGGATGGGTAGGAGTAAATTAAGCGGTATTTAGGCACCAAAGTCTTTAATTTCATTGCATTCGAGTAGGAGTGAGACATTATGAGGTCCAATTTAAAGAAGTCGCTAATGTTTTTACATCTGAGTAGGAGTATATTAAACAAAATCACTCCTGAGCTGCTAATATCATTTTAATTGAATGTCATTCAGTTTCTAACTGTTGTTACAACACTACAGATAATGAGGTTGTTTCTCTGAGACTCTTTCACTGCGGTTACTGAAAATAAAGTTATAGCCTAAGAGATGACAGGGAAAGCACAGGTAGGTGCAAAAGAAACCAGCCAACACGATGAGAGAGGTGACATTCTGTTGGACGACATGGCCTACACGTGTTCAAACTCTGGGTTCAAGGGGCTTAAAACTTGTCTGCAAGTTGGATCATTTTTCCTAGGGCATTGGCATAAGAGCACGACATCTTCTCTGATGATGAGATCTGTAGGCTTTGAGAGCGAGGCACACTAATCCTTTTTATGTAGCCATTATGAATTATTCATAAGTTTGATTGGATGGAAAATTTGAAGTTGAGACAATAGTTAAGAAAAACACTCGCCCTTCAACTTAGTGGTAGTTTTTTTAGTCAAAAGAAATGCAAAGATAAAATTAGCTTCTTCTTTATCTAAGGACTTTAAAATATTTTAGTAGCTGGAAGAGAAAAATATTTTAATGTCAGTCTAGTTTTGATATGTTAACTAGGTTATTTCTCCTCCTCCACACTACTACTTACTACTGTTACTATTTGTGGGGAAAAAGTATAATTTGTAATTGGAAGTTGGGAATTAGAATATTTATGAATTAAAGTATTAGTGATCCTTTCAAAACTAAAAGAAAATATCAGCACGTGTGAAACTCCAAGTTCGATCCTTGGTACTAGCAAAAATAAAAGTTATGAAAGAATGTTCATATATATTGTTAAAAGAATTGAAAGTTTATAACATGTTTGTTTTCAATCCTTATCTTAAAAACATGACTTCCACTTCTGGATTTTTAGGAATGATGCTGCTATGAACATCTGGAGCACAAGTTTTTTTTAAAATTTTATTTTATTGAAACAATTGTGATCAACAGAGTCCTTCAGAGTTGTATTTGAGATATACAACGAGTCAGGACTCTTCCAACCACTAACAGCCCTAGAGTGCATTTTATACCACCATGCTTTGCCCCCTGGCAAGTGAAGTTAACTAAAATACGTGAAGCTAGCTAAAAAGTAGTCTATCCATACAAAAGAACATCATGTGGCAATTTTAACAAATGAAGTACAGAAACATGTCACAACATGAACGAATCTTGAAAACACAATGTTAAGGCAGAGAATCAGATGCAAGACTATCAGACATTTTATTTAGATATATGTATATTTTTTCTATATAGAGAGACTGGACTGTTCTAAATTTATTGAGAAAGACAGTAAATTAAAAATCCAGGCTTGGGCCTGGAGAGATAGCACAGTGGCGTTTGCCTTGCAAGCAGCCTATCCAGGACCAAAGGTGGTTGGTTTGAATCCCGGTGTCCCATATGGTCCCCCGTGCCTGCCAGGAGCTATTTCTGAGCAGACAGCCAGGAGTAACCCCTGAGCAACACTGGGTGTGGCCCAAAAAATACAAAAACAAAAAAAAAACCAAAAAACAAAACAAAACAAAAAATCCAGGCCTAATTCTACATGATAGTCTAGATTCAGAATTTCTTTTTTGAGAATCTTCAGATTTTTGCTTCAAGCGATGAAATAAAATCCATTTACATTATAGGAGATATTTTGATTTATTATAGTATATAAATATATATATATAGAATATAGAGTATAGTATATATGATATTTATAGTATAGTTTATATATTTTTATTTATTTATAGTATAGTATAATAAATACTGATTTATTTATAGTATATAGTATACAAATATATTTAATTTATTTATAGCAGAGTATACTGATTATGCATATTAATTGTTTTATTTTTGCAAACTTTAAGTCTATTTTCTTTCTTTTATGTATTTAATATGATTTTATTGAAAGCATTGTGATTTACAAAATCCTTCACAGTTGGGTTTCAGACATACAATAAATCAGGGCCAATTTCACCACCAGTGTCCTATAAGAAATTCTCAAAATAAGAAAAGCCACAGAAACAAAAACCACTTTGGTAGTTTCCTGCTTAGGGTGAGGGACAGTCATAATGGGAAATGACTGCTACTGAATATGGATCTTCTGGAAATGATGAAAAATATTTGATAACTTATTGCAGTGGTGGTTGTGCACTTTGGTGAGTAGACTAAGAAAACAATGACTTGTACATTAAAATGTGTAAAATATGATACCTGAATAATATATTAGTAAAGGTATTTATTTTATTTATTAATATTATTATTATTATTTTGGGTTTTTGGGCTACACCTGGTGATGCTCAGGGATTATTCCTGGCTCTGTGCTCAGAAATTGCTCCTGGCTTGGTAGACTATATAGGATGCCAGGGCATCAAACCTCGGTCTGTCTTAGGCTAGTGCAGGCAAGGCAGAAGCCTTACTGCTTGCACCACTGCTCAGCCCCAAGGTATTTTTTTTTTAAGATTAAAAAAAAAGACCATGACTTTCAATTGGTTATCCATAGTTTGGCTATTTCCCCTATCTAAATATTTATTTTATACTTTTTCTAAATATTACTTTTATATTGTTATTTCTTGTTTATTAATGTCAGAAATGATTCACTTTGACTAGATCAAGAAAGAGCACTTTTTTTTAAATTTTTTTATTTTTAATTATGAGAACAAGGATGCAAAGAAAGAGGACAAGGTAAAGTTACAGTGGAAGGACAATCACCCATAATATAATTCTCAGAAGTCCCCTTGCTGATATTGTTTTTGTTTTTTCAACCAGCCTTGAAAATGCTTGGGGTTACTCCTGGATTTGTGCTTAGAAATCACTCTTGGTGATGTTTGGAGGACCATATGGGATGCCAGGGATTGAACTGTGTGTTCGATCATATGTTGGCCATGTGCAAGGCAAGTGGTCTCTCTACCCACAGTGCTCTCTCTATGGCCCCAAGAAGTAATACTTTTTCATCCACCTCTCTGTAGATTTCTTCTATGTAGGCATTAGCACAGTCGAACACATAATTGCTGTGCAATTTTATGACTATGTCAATAATACATGTAACATATTAAATATTGACTTTTGAAATGCAATTTCATATTATTTATTAAATAAATATAAACCATAACATTTACTTGGTTTTCTAAGTAGCTATTACTGTTTTTCAGAAAGTCTTTACTAGATTCATAATATTTCTATTTACGGGTTTGAGTATGTCAGGTGATTTCTCAATTCTACTTAAAAATACTTAAAAAATCTTCAAAATATCCCCTAAAAATATTTTCCTGCGATTTTTCTGCCTTTTGCTCTAGAGAGTTAGAGCTACTCTATAACTACTATTTTAGACTTTTTGAACTTTGTAATTCAAAGTATATTCCAAAAATATATGCTTTGATATATACTTTGAACTATATCCCTTTCCCTGTATACTGGGGACTGCTAGTCCCCCTATATTCTTACTCTCCACTTTTCAAAGACTTTTCCGCTAAGGACTTGCTATTAGTATTAAAAGTAGCTTGATATTTTCTGGCCTCCCATCTTGTTGGTATCACCATCTGGTTCCATTATGGACAGCAAGTTATAGGTAGAAATAGATTGCAATAGATTCTGAGAAATTTGTTTTAGATACAATTCACTGGTATTTTTTGTTCCTCTAATCTGAATCCTAAGCTAAGGATACCAGGTTAAACTCTGAGAATTTTTTTTTTTTTTTTTTTTGGTTTTTGGGCCACACCCGGCGTTGCACAGGGGTTACTCCTGGCTGTCTGCTCAGAAATAGCTCCTGGCAGGCACGGGGGACCATATGGGACACCGGGATTCGAACCAACCACCTTTGGTCCTGGATCGGCTGCTTGCAAGGCAAACACCACTGTGCTATCTCTCTGGGACCACTCTGAGAATATTAAACTATGAAGGGATGCCAAAGTGGAGGACCCCTTAAGACAGTATCCAGGAACCTCATAGCTTTCCATATCTCAAGCGTTTTTGTTGGTTCTGGTTTTTGGTTGGTTTTGTTTGCTCTGGTAGTGCTTAGTAGTCATTCCTGGTGGTGCTCAGAAGAACTGTGTAAAAACACAGAGGATAGAACCCAGCCCTCCTGCATGTAAATTCTCTACTTCATCTCTTTGATTTGTCTCTCTGGTTCTACTTCATAATTTTTGTGTGAGAAAACAAACATTTATTTAATCAAAGTTTTTATTTTTATTTATTAAATGCAGAAGATTCACATGACATAACAGTTGGTATTATGTTAAAATGATTGTTTATATTTATTATTTTTGGTCACACCTGGTAGTGCTCAGGGGTTAGTGACTCAGTGCTCAGAAATTGCTCCTGGCAGACTCGGGGGACCATATGGGATGCCGGGATTTAAACCACTGTCCTTCTGTGTCTAAGGCAAATGCCCTACCACTGTGCTATCTCTCTGGCCCCAAAATGATTGTTTTTAATGCATCACAAGGTTGTGTAAACTCCATCATCTTATTCCAGATTACTTCCTTTATCTCCAATAATGGAAATTTTGATGCCCTGACCATCAAAGCGAAAGGTTCAGCAATTGCTCCAAATTCTCCCTCCCTCATCCCCTTGGCCAACATTAATCTCTTTTCTGTCTCCATAGATTAGCTTAATCAAGACATTTCATATAAATGAATCTTATATTATCTGTACCTTTGTATTTGAATTATTCATTCTATTATGGCATTGCGATTTATAAAACTGTTCATAATAGAGATTCAGGCATACAATGTTCTAACACCACCCCTCCCTACAGTGTAAACTTCCCTCCACCAATATTCTCAGGTTCTCTTCCACCTGTCAGCATGCATCATTAACAGGCAGAATTTTTAGTTTAATTATTGTAGTTTGGGAATCTGCTGATAGTGTTACTAATATTGTGGTTTAGTTATATATACCTCACTTCTATACCACTGATATACCCAAGACCTCTAATCCCAACCTCTGTTACTCCCATCAACCTCTTCTTCCTTCTCTCATCCATTTCTTTCCTTCCCTATCTTTCTCATTTCTATGATCTAGATTCCAGAGTAATCAATGAACTCACTTTTGGATATGTTGCATTCCCCTGTTTAATTATTATATATACACCTCAGGTAAGTGAGATTATGTTTGAATTCTTGAATATAATGTTTTTAAGATTCAGTCATGTGGTACATGTATTAGTACTTTATTTTTGACTTATTTAAAGAAAATGCATCCCTTAGTTGACATAGTTGATCATAATACATGTGTTTCCAGATAAGTGAAAGCAAAGTTATTGAAAAAAAAGGAAAGAAAAGTAGAATGTAAGAGAAAAAAAAGAAAAGAAAGAAAAAATTGAAAATAGAGTAGCAAGTTCATCTGTGAAAATTATTGTATCGCTAATAATTAACGTAATGGCATTAATATAATGACAGAAGGTTAAGTAAGCTCTTGTTAGATGTCTAGCCTGTTAAATTGGGGTATTCCTTTAGAAATGACAGCATCAAACAAAGGAAGTTGTCCAGAAACGATAAGCTTTGATACTACGAGTTTTAGGGGCCTCCTGAAGAAGGCCCAGTTTGAGCATGGCAACTCCATTTATGGGCATAATTACAGACGCTAGGCTTTCCTGGAAGAAGGAAGATACAGGGAAGGGTGCTCACACTCATTCCAAATAAAAAGCCCTGTTGATATCAGCCCAATAACTAGCATACCTGGCCAGTATATCATCAGTGTCTGATCAGTGTCCCCATAGGAAATTGTAGAAGGTCAGTGATGAGGCAGGTCATTGAGGAAACAGTGATTTTGCGTGAGGGAGGCAGCAAGTGTGACTTTGGCAGGGTGGGGGCTTGGCCACCCTCTCCTCCTGAGATGACCAGCTTTGTGCTGCATAGGCCAGTTTAGCCAAAAGCTTTCACAGCTCAGTTTATATCTCGTTTGAGAAAAAGAGTCAGTCTCCGGAGCTGGCCCAGCTTGAACATGGCGACTGCCTTTAACCATTTTTATGGCTGAATAGTATTCAATTGATGGACATAGCATAGTTGTTTATCTACATTTGTCAGCTGTTGGACATTGAGATTGCGTTCTTTTATTGAAGTTTATTAATTTGGGGGGGGGTAGGCAAGCACACCTGATAATGCTCAGGGCTTACTTTTGGCTCTGTACTCAGGAATCACTCCTGATGGTACTTGGGATCATATGATATGACAGGGATTGAACCTGCGTTGGCCAAATGTAAGGCAAGTGCCCTACTCATTGTACTATTGTTCCAGATCTTTATTTGAATTTTCATGAGTAATACTGCTATTATAATAACTTAATGTGTGTTATTTTTGGTGAATATATGTTTTATATCTTTATATCAAATACTCTGATTGCTATGCCATCTGGTGATTCTAGCTTTCACTTTTTTCTATTTTGAAAATGTTCACTGCAATTAAGAATGTGTATTGTATTATTGTATTGTATTAGTGAACTGTCTTATAGATATCTGCAAAGTCTAGTTTGCTTACAGTTTTCAAAAAATAAAATGATGAGTTATGAGATTGCTTCTGTTTTAGAAGAATAGTTTCATATCTCATCAAATGTATGTTATCACAGCCTCCCACCACACTCAATTGGCCTCCCTCCCATCTTTCAGCCCCTCCCTTCTTTGGCAATTTAAAATCCAAAAAATGGTTTCTGTTTGGCCTTGTTAGTTCCCCTGTTTTGATCATTTACATCCCATGTAACAGTGAAACACTTTCTTTCTCCTTCTCCCTCCCTCTCTTCATCCCACCCTCCCTAACGTCTTTCTTTCTTCCTTTCTTTCTTTCTTTCTTTCTTTCTTTCTTTCTTTCTTTCTTTCTTTCTTTCTTTCTTTCTTTCTTTCTTTCTTTCTTTCTTTCTTTCTTTCTTTCTTTCTTTCTTTCTTTCTTTCTTTCTTTCTTTCTTTCTTTCTTTCTTTCTTTCTTTCTTTCTTTCTTTCTTTCTTTCTTTCTTTCTTTCTTTCTTTCTTTCTTTCTTTCTTTCTTTCTTTCTTTCTTTCTTTCTTTCTCTCCTTCCTTCCTTCCTTCCTTCCTTCCTTCCTTCCTTCCTTCCTTCCTTCCTTCCTTCCTTCCTTCCTTCCTTCCTTCCTTCCTTCCTTCCTTCCTTCCTTCCTTCCTTCCTTCCTTCCTTCCTTTTTCTTTTATTTTCTTTCTTTTTATTTCCATTGTACTATTGCTTTAGTCACCCCTCATTATAAATTTCTATTCTCTCTACATGTCAGTGCTCATCCATTTTATGGCTTGGAAACAGGAGAAAAGAATCCCTTTAAACTATTAGTCAGCAGGTGTTTCTTTTCCTTTTTCAGCAGGTGTTTGTTTACAATAACTTTAAAACTTTTTTTGAGGGGACCAGAGTGGTAGAGCAAGCG
Organism: Suncus etruscus; assembly: GCF_024139225.1. Classification (NCBI taxonomy): domain Eukaryota; kingdom Metazoa; phylum Chordata; class Mammalia; order Eulipotyphla; family Soricidae; genus Suncus; species Suncus etruscus. The sequence continues at coordinate 5,972,189 of NC_064864.1, forward strand.
GTAGGGAGTTTGCCTTGCACGTGCTAACCTAGGATGCTGACCCTGGTTCGATTCCCTGGTGTCCATATGGTTCACCAAGCCAGGAGCGATTTCTGAGCACATAGCCAGGAATAACTCCTGAGCATCACCAGTGTGGACCAAACTCTCTCCCCCAAAACACACACACACACACACACACACACACACACACACACACACACACACACACAAAACAAAACAAAAAAACTCCCAAAACAAAAAACACCCAACTTTTTCTGAGTACAGATTATTGCTTCTTCTGCGGAATACCTTTGTAGCTTTGTAATGAATTTGGGGTGATGGTCTTAAAGTAACCCTGAAGCTTTCCTGGCAACTCCTTGCTCTCTCTCCTCTTAAGAACTGTAGCCCACTTTCTACTGAATTTTAGAGCCTTCTCCTACCAAAGACACCACATCTACCATCAGATTCATAACCAACACCATAGTGAGCTTCTACCAGGCCCCTTTCATGAGTTTATAATATATATATATATATATATATATATATATATTTTTTTTTTTATAGAACTTACAATTTTTTTTGTTTTTTTTTGGGGGGGGGCCACACCCATTTGACGCTCAGGGGTTACTCCTGGCTATGTGCTCAGAAATCACTCCTGGCTTGGGGGGACCATATGGGACGCTGGGTGATCGAACCGCGGTTCGTCCTACGCTAGCTTGCAAGGAAGACACCTTACCTCTAGCGCCACCTTCCCAGCCCCGAGAACTTACAATTTATTTTCAAAAGAAAATTAGTAATACAGGGGCTGGAGCAAAAGAGTGGGCAGGGGCATTTGCCTTGCAAGTGGCTGATCTCAGATCTGTCCCTGCCATTCCATATGCCAAATTGCCAGGAGTGCTCTCAAAACCAAACCCAAAACATAATACACTGGATATGCAGACTCAATTTGATATGGATGTATCCAAAGTTGACAGTCCTCTAGATGCAGTTTCTTTTGTGTTTACTGCACCACTTTGTTCTGTAAATTCCAGTAAATCTACCTGAAATTTCAAGCATATTATTTTGAAGGTAGATGATGATGAATTGAGCATTTTTGTTTGTTCATAGATGTAAAATGCAACAATGGACACATTACTTTTTCAGGGGAGGCATACCATGTGATGCTCAGGTGTTATTCTTGGCTATGGATTCAGCAACCGCTCCTGGCTTGGGGGATCATACGGGACACTGGGGATCAAACAGTGGTTCATCGTAGGTCAGCCACGTGCAAGGCAAAAGCCCTACCACTGCACCACCGCTCCAGGCTCTTCAATGGACTCATCCTTAAAATCAAGGGCTGCATCAATCTCATCCATGAAGTACAGGGGTGTGGGTTTGTAATGGTGAAGAGCAAAGACCAATGCCAAAAAACTGAATGTTTTCTCCTCCCCCCCCAAAGGTTAAAGATCTTCCAACTTTTCTTTGCTGGATGAACACTGAACATGATCCCTTCAGAGAAAGGGTCCAACCTGCCCACTAGCTCCAGTGCAGTATCACCTCCCAGAGTAAGCATCTGGTAATTTTCCTGTTTGATATTATATAAAAACCTGCCATAAATACATTAAGCCATTGCCTTCTGAAGATCTTCATATGCCTGTCTGAAATGATCTCTTTCACAAGTAATTTTGTCCAACTCAGCTACTCGTAAATATGATTCTTCCTCTCCTATACTCAGCAATGGCGCAGATGTTCAACTTCATTTCATGACATTAGGCTTCCAAAAGTGCAATCTGACTTGTGATAGAATCCGGGTTCTTGATGGCTTCAAGGTCCGCTGGGCTTAGAATTGAAATGTCCTTGACAAGAGCATAAAAACCGGCTAAGCTTTGCAAAAGCCGGCTCCCTGTGTGTGACACCAGGCGGGGAAAATCCGCGAAAGTACACCGGCCCAGTGGGGCTCAACTGTGAAAGACTGTGAGTGTGACCTGTCTATGTCTGTCTACTGTCCTCTTGCGTGAAACTCTTGCGAGTGGGGCAAAAAGAGGCTCCAGAGGAGCACGGCCAGCTCCGCTTCGCTACGCGGCCGTGCACTCTTTCTAAGGAAAGAACTCCATTGCAACAAGAAGGAAAAATCACACTAAGAACGGCACTATATCACAGAAGCAAACATTTCTCTCTGGACTGTCTTCTCTGTTGCATGCTCGGGCCTAAGATTTGACCCAGTGTGAGGCTTCATCCACGGAGGACTCCCCTCCCTTAGAGGCAAGTCAGCCCATCCAGAAAGGGAGGAGCCAGAGGAGTGTGCTGCCTACATCATATAGACAATGAATACCACCACAACACGTAGAAAAACCCACAATACAAGTGTGACAATGGGGAAACAACGCAGGCCAGCATCAGACATAGAGAATGAAGATGACAATTCTGAGGACCAGATAATGACTGACCAACTAATCAACCTCTCAGATAAGGACTTTAGACTAGCAATATGGAAGATGCTCAACAGACTCCAAGAAACCATGGATCGAGTTGAACAGAACACTAATAAGAACCAAGAAAATATGAAGGCAGAAATCACAAAACTCCAAACTGAAATAACATGTCAACTAACAGGACTGAAAAAGTCAGTAAACGAAGTGAATGACAAAATGGATAAGCTCTGGGACAGGGTATCAGAAGCTGAGAATAGACTTGGTGCTGTGGAAGATGAGATACATAACAATTCCATACAGCAGGAGAGATTGGACAAAAAACTTAAAGCAAATGAGCAGACAATGGAAAAATTAGTCAAAGAATGGGAACAGACGAAAATAGAAGTCTATGATAAGATCAACAGAAACAACTTAAGAATCATTGGTGTCCCAGAGACCCAGGAAGAAAATTTCCAGGAAGAATCAATGGTCAAGAACATCATTAAAGAGAAACTTCCAGAGCTAAAGAATATATGTGATCAAATCCTGCATGCCCGAAGAGTACCAACCAAAAGAGACCCCAGAAAAACCACCCCAAGACACATCCTAATCACAATGACAAATCCCACAGATAGAGACAGAATTCTGAAAACAGCAAGATCAAAAGGGGAAATCACGTTCAAGCAAGCTTCCCTGAGATTTACAGCAGACCTGTCACCAGAAACACTCAATGCCAGAAAGCAGTGGTGGGATATTGTGACAAGACTGAATGAAATGAATGCTTCACCCAGAATACTATACCCAGCAAAACTCACTTTCCGGTTTGACGGAAGAATACATGGTTTCACAGACAAAAAACAGCTCAGAAACTTCACAGACACAAAACCAGTCTTAAGAGAAAAACTGAAAGACCTAATCTAAGACAAGACTACCCAAAAGACACACCAAATTTTGAAATAAAGATGGCGTTAAATCCCAGGACAATTCTTTCTCTCAACGTCAATGGACTAAATGCACCAGTTAAGAGACACAGAGTGGCTAAATGGATCAAAAAACTCAATCCAACCTTCTGCTGCCTACAAGAAACGCACCTGAATAGTCAGAACAAACATAGACTCAAAATAAAAGGCTGGAGAAAAATTATCCAAGCAAACAACACCCATAAAAAAGCTGGAGTGGCCATACTAATATCAGATAATGCAAACTTTATACTCAGGAAGGTTGTAAGGGACAAAGACGGACATTTTATATTAATCAAGGGGTACGTAGAGCAGGAAGAATTCACTCTCCTAAACATATATGCACCAAATGAGGGGCCAGCAAAATATTTAATACAACTGTTGACAAATCTGAAAAATAATATAAACAACAACACAATAATTGTGGGGGACCTTAACACGGCTTTGTCAACACTGGACAGGTCAACCAGACTGAAACCCAACAAGAATATACTAGACCTGAGGAGAGAAATGGAAGAAAGAGGCCTAGTGGATATATATAGGACACTCCATCCCCAGAAACCTGGATACACATTCTTCTCCAATGTACATGGGACATTCTCCAGGATAGACTACATGCTGGCACATAAAACATACCTCCATAAGATCAAGAGGATAGAAATTTTGCAGACTACCTTCGCTGACCACAAGGCTCTGAAATTATTTGTGAACTCCAAAGGGACTCAGAAGAAACACTTTAACACCTGGAAGTTAAACAGCCTCATGCTCAATAACCAGTGGGTCCGAGATGAAATCAAGGAGGAAATAAAAAGGTTCCTGGAAACAAATGACAATCAAGACACAAACTCTCAGAACTTATGGGACACAGCAAAAGCAGTACTGAGAGGAAAATTTATAGCTTTGCAAGCACACATCAGGAAGGAAGAAGGAGCTTACCTGAGTAGCTTAATGACACAGCTAATAGAACTAGAAAATGCTCAACAAAAGGACCCAAGAATAGGAAGACAGAAGGAAATAACAAAGCTGAGAGCAGAAATCAAGGAAGTGGAAACTCAAAAAACAATCCGAAAGATCAACGAAAGCAGAAGTTGGTTCTTTGAAAAAATAAACAAAATTGATAGACTACTGGCAAACCTAACAAAGAAAGAGAGAGAGAGAAACTTGATAACTCGTATCAGGAATGAAAAAGGAGAGATCACTACTGATATGACAGAGATTCAAAGGGTAATCAGAAACTACTTTGAAAAACTCTACGCCACTAAAAATGAGAACCTGGAAGAAATGGATAAATTCTTGGACTCTTATAATCTTCCACGGTTGAAGGAAGAGGATGTAGCATATCTAAACACCCCCATCACCATTGATGAAATTAAAACAGTAATCAAATGTCTGCCGAAAAACAAAAGCCCAGGTCCAGATGGATTCACTAATGAATTCTATCAAACTTTCCAAGAGGAACTACTGCCAATCTTGGTAAGACTCTTTCATGAAATTGAACAAACAGAAACACTTCCAAATAGCTTTTATGAAGCCAACATCACCTTGATACCTAAACCAGACAGAGACGCTACCAAAAAAGAAAATTACAGACCAATATCACTGATGAATGCAGATGCAAAGATCCTCAACAAAATCCTGGCAAATAGGATTCAATGCCTCGTTAAGAAGATCATCCACTACGATCAAGTAGGTTTCATCCCAGGAATGCAAGGCTGGTTTAACATCCGTAAATCTATCAACATAATACACAACATCAATAACAAGAAAAATAAAAACCACATGATCATATCAATAGATGCAGAGAAAGCATTTGATAAGGTCCAACACCCATTCTTGATCAAAACTCCCAGCAAGGTGGGAATGGTTGGAACCTTTCTCAATATAGTGAAGGCCATCTACCACAAGCCAGTGGCAAATATTATCCTCAATGGAGAAAAACTGAAAGCCTTCCCTCTAAATTCTGGCACAAGACAAGGCTGTCCTCTCTCACCACTCCTATTCAACATAGCACTGGAAGTTCTTGCTATAGCGATTAGGCAAGAAAAGGATATCAAGGGAATCCAGATAGGAAAGGAAGAAGTCAAGCTCTCACTGTTTGCAGATGACATGATACTCTACTTAGAAAACCCTAAAGACTCTATCAAAAAGCTTCTAGAAACAATAGACTCATATAGCAAGGTGGCAGGCTACAAAATTAACACACAAAAATCAATGGCCTTTCTATATACCAATAGTAATAAGGATGAAATGGACATTAAGAAAACAACCCCATTCACAATAGTGCCACACAAACTCAAGTATCTTGGAATCAACTTGACTAAATATGTGAAGGACCTATACAAAGAAAACTATAAAACTCTGCTCCAAGAAATAAGAGAGGACACACGGAAATGGAAACGCATACCCTGCTCATGGATTGGCAGGATTAACATAATCAAAATGTCAATACTCCCCAAGGCATTATACAGATTTAATGCCATCCCTCTAAAGATACCCATGACATTCTTCAAAGAAGTGGATCAGACACTTTTGAAATTCATTTGGAACAATAAACACCCTCAAATAGCTAAAGCAATCATTGGGAAAAAGAATATGGGAGGAATTACTTTCCCCAACTTTAAACTGTACTACAAAGCAACAGTTATCAAAACAGCATGGTATTGGAATAAGGATAGGTCCTCAGATCAGTGGAATAGGCTTGAATACTCAGAAAATGTTCCCCAGAGATACAACCACCTAATTTTTGATAAAGGAGCAGGAAATCCTAAATGGAGCAGGGAAAGCCTCTTCAACAAGTGGTGTTGGCAGAATTGGATAGCCACTTGCAAAAAATTAAACTTAGACCCCCAGCTAACATCATGTACAAAGGTAAAATCCAAATGGATTAAAGACCTCGATATCAGCCCCAAAACCATAAGATATATAGAACAGCACATAGGCAAAACACTCCAGGACATTACAGGCATCTTCAAGGAGGAAACTGCACTCTCCAAGCAAGTGAAAGCAGAGATTAACAGATGGGAATATATTAAGCTGAGAAGCTTCTGCACCTCAAAGGAAATAGTGCCCAGGATACAAGAGCCACCCACTGAGTGGGAGAAACTATTCACCCAATACCCATCAGATAAGGGGCTAATCTCCAAAATATACAAGGCACTGACAGAACTTTACAAGAAAAAAACATCTAACCCCATCAAAAAATGGGGAGAAGAAATGAACAGACACTTTGACAAAGAAGAAATACACATGGCCAAAAGACACATGAAAAAATGTTCCACATCACTAATCATCAGGGAGATGCAAATCAAAACAACGATGAGATACCACCTCACACCCCAGAGAATGGCACACATCACAAAGAATGAGAATAAACAGTGTTGGCGGGGATGTGGAGAGAAAGGAACTCTTATCCACTGCTGGTGGGAATGCTGTCTAGTTCAACCTTTATGGAAAGCGATATGGAGATTCCTCCAAAAACTGGAAATCGAGCTCCCATACGATCCAGCTATACCACTCCTAGGAATATACCCTAGGAACACAAAAATACAATACAAAAACCCCTTCCTTACACCTATATTCATTGCAGCTCTATTTACCATAGCAAGACTCTGGAAACAACCAAGATGCCCTTCAACAGACGAATGGCTAAAGAAACTGTGGTACATATACACAATGGAATATTATGCAGCTGTCAGGAGAGATGAAGTCATGAAATTTTCCTATACATGGATGTACATGGCATCTATTATGCTGAGTGAAATAAGTCAGAGAGAGAGAGAAAAACGCAGAATGGTCTCACTCATCTATGGGTTTTAAGAAAAATGAAAGACACCCTTGTAATAATAATTTTCAGACACAAAAGAGAAAAGAGCTGGAAGTTCCAGCTCACCTCAGGAAGCTCACCACAAAGAGTGATGAGTTTAGTTAGGGAAATAACTACATTTTGAACTGTCCTAATAATGAGAATGTATGAGGAAAATGGAGAGCCTGTCTAGAGTACAGGCGGGGGTCGGGTGGGGCGAAGGGAGACTTGGGACATTGGTGATGGGAATGTTGCACTGGTGATGGGTGGTGTTCTTTACATGACTGAAACCCAAACACAACCATGTATGTAATTAAGGTGTTTAAATAAATTAAAAAAAAAAAGAGTCAACAATGCAGGGACCAGGAAGATAGTAGAGTGAGTAGAGTGCTTGCCTTAATTGCCTTACCAAGCCAACCCAGGTTGGCTTTCTAATAACCTATATGATGACCTGAGCTTTGCCAAAATTCATTCCTGAGCACAGAATCAGAAGTAACCCTGTGAATATTTGAGCATGCTCCTCCTTCAAATAAAAAAATAGCCAACAATGCAGAAAACTTCACTCTTGGTTTTTTTGGGTTTGTTTTTATTTTTGTTTTTGTTTTTGACCACACCTGGCACTCAGGGGTTACTCCAGACTCTGTTCTCAGAAATCACCCCTAGTTTGGGTGACCATATAGGATGATGAGGATTGAACCTGCATCCTTCCTTTGTCGGTCATGTGCAAGGCAAACGCCCTACCACTGTGTTACCACTCCGGCCCCAGAAAACCTCACTCTTGTTTTACTTTAAGATACTCCAATCTGGGGCCGGAGAGATAGCATGGAGGTAAGGCGTTTGCCTTTCATGCAGGAGGTCATCAGTTCGAATCCCGGCGTCCCATATGGTCCCCTGTGCCTGCCAGGAGCAATTTCTGAGCGTGAAGCCAGGAATAACCCCTGAGCACTGCCGGGTGTGACCCAAAAACCAAAAAAAAAAAAAAAAAAAAAAGATACTCCAATCTCCAGTAATTCCCACCCTCTCAGTTAGCAGTCATTAATACAAAGGCAAGACTCTCTACCAGCAAAATGATTGATTGACTGATTGCTAAAATCTGGGAAGATGATTGGCACATTTTAACAATAATGTAATTCCTAACTAAGACATAACTATTATTCTTTTGGATGTCATCTAGTGTACACTTTATAGAAAAATTTCAATATAGTGGAAACATAACTATATGAAGCAGAAAATGAAATATTTTCATGTGACTCATGGTATTATGCATATGCTTCATCTCCATGGTCTGGAACCCCGCCCCTCATGGCTGTGAATTATCCCTATAGCCCTAGACAAAATTCTGAACACACAAGAGGTCTTTAGGATTATTTGTTGAATGGAGACTGAAGTTAAGAGTCAATGAGCCATTTAGAAGTAATAAGACACATATTGTGTTCATTGGGGCATGGGTTATTAAAGATGGGAAAAACTTGAAAAAAAAAAAAAAGAAATGTCCTTGACAGAATTTTTTTCAATGGGATGCAGTGATATTTTTGAAAGCCCCTTTTGTCAATATTTTATTTTAGAGTTATTTTCAATGTGACCATTTAATTGTTCAAGTTTCAACTTATTACTGAGTGCATGTTTTTTTTTTCTTTTTTTAAATGTATTTTTTATTTAAGTAACACGATCATAGTTGGGTTACAGTCATAACCAAAACACCCCCCTTCACCAGTGTAACATTACCCCCTCCCCCTTCCCATCCCCTGCCTGTATTCGAGACAGGCATTCTACTACAGTTATGTTTTTAAGTTCAGTAAGTTGTATTTTTTTTTCCTTAAAGGATAAGAGTAAAAAACTATAGTAAAGGTGTGATAGTGGCAATCGCCGTTGTATGCATAGGTCCAGAAAAATGGAGAAAATGGAAAAAAATCCTTGACCTGATTACAAGAAGGCCTCACCCCAGAAGTTTATTGGCATAAGATCGACTCTGGGTTCCAGGCATACCAGTCCCAACTCGAGTCATTCTCTATGGTCCCGGTGAAACTTTTTCACACTTTAGCTATTGTTGGTATCAGATTCTTATATTTAAAGACTGGATTCTGTGCATTTCTTTCATCGATGTCAGGCTGATGTGGAGCATCCTCTAGTTTCAGCATACCATTAAATGTGGAGCGATCTGCCCTGCAGAGTGCATGCTTTGGAAGAGCATGATCATTTTCTTGACTCAATTGTAGTTCTTGGAGAAGACTGTGGTGTTCTTTCTGGATCTCTGGTAAGGATTCCTCGGCAGCATTGGTATCTTGTTACCACTTCTGCTGCTTTGTCTTTAAGACTTTTTAGTTCTGCTATTAAATCATTAACTTCCTTCTCAGTATCTTTGATTTCTTTCTCTGTGCGAGACACAGTGTCTTGTACGTTTTTAAGATTTGTTTGCAGTCTTGATAGATACGTGGTCTTTTGTAATGGAAGAAGCACATTCATCCAGCTGCTTCTTCATTTTATCCAGTTTGTCTTGTTGTGCTTGAGGTTATCGTTATTGATTTCTATGATGAGCTCATGTAACTTTTTAACTTCGGCCTCTGCCTTACCAGCTAGCTCTCTTAGTAACGTTGTCATACTCTATTTTGAAAGCGCTGACATTTTCTTCTAGTCATTTCTGCTTCTTTTTGTCAGGGCTGTAGCTAGTACATTAGCTTCAAGTTCTTTAACGTGTACATACAGATAGTCTTCTTGCTCTGATATATGCTGGATGCTCGCGGTGAACTTCTCTGGCTTATTCTTCATTTCTCTCTCACTTGGCCTTAACTTAAATACTGCTTCTTCCAGTTGGACTTTCTGTTCTTGAATTTGTGCCACTTTTAGGTAATCTTTCTGCAACTCTAATTCTAATTATTTACCTGCTCTTTGGAGACCTCCATGATGACTGAAGACCCCATCCTGCCTTTTGTCACTCTGTTGCCACCATCAGTCATAGTCCCTGACTGCTCGATGATCTGGTCTTGCAAGGTCACCACTTTCCAGCACTTTTTGCTTTACTATACTACTCTGGTGACTTGGTCTAACTTAGTAACTTGTCAGTTACTAAGGTGTTGCGAAAAGCAAAGTAAAAAGCTTGGTGACTTGCTCATCTTTTTTTTTTTTTTTTGGTTTTTGGGCCACACCCGTTTGACGCTCAGGGGTTACTCCTGGCTATGCGCTCAGAAATCGCCCCTGGCTTGGGGGGACCATATGGGACACCGGGGGCCATCCGCTTGCAAGGCAGACACCTTACCTCTAGCGCCACCTTTCCGGCCCCTGACTTGCTCATCTTTTACTAAGTCAAATAAAAGTGGAGTATTTTCAGGAGTTTAAATTTTGGACATCTTCTTTGCCCACACTGCCATCTTATCCAAATCTATAATAGTTGCAACTCCAATATTTTGTCTTTTAAGGAAGTTTACACATTCTTGGGCTGTATCAATAGAATCAACAACAATGTAGTCTAGTGTGTGACAAGAAGAAATAGCAATACTATACTTTTTTTAAATCTTTTTTTTTTTATCTTTTCCCCAATTTTTCTGTTCTAATCATTTAAAACAATGTTTTTTCTTTTATTATATATACATGTATATAAATTTTTATTTTGACCATACTGGCTTACATATCTTTCACAGTAATATTTTAGGTATATATCAACATTGAATCAGGGGAATTCCCATAACCAAATTTGTCCTCCCTCCACCTCCATTCCCATGTTGCATCCCATATCCCCCACCCTCTCCCCTCCCATATCCCCCACCCTCACCCCCTGGGCTGCTAAAATAAGTGGTTCCCTCTGTGTCTGGCTTACTACTTAGTGATCATACATCTGTTTGGTCCTGGTACCCTCCCTTATTTCCCCCTCTATTTGAGAGGCGAAACTAGATAGTTCAAGTTATGTGGTTTTGTTTGAAGGAAAGAAAAGCAATAAGATGGGGTAAAAATCAAATATGCCGAAAATGGACAGAGTCCTTCTAGAGCTTCTCAACTTAGTTTGAGAGAGGAAAGGGAAAAAGGAATTAAAACGCCACAACAATACAAAAAGAAATATCAAATAAAATATTCAGTGGGCACTACAGCAATAAAGACAAGCACCACATAATAGCCATGGTCCTGAAATAAAAACATGACAGAGCTCAAAAAGGAAAAATAAAATAAAATAAAATTGGACACAACTTCAATATCCACACCAAAACAAAGAAGTAAAAAAAAATAGAAATTTAAAAAAAGATTATTTTGTGCTTTTTTTTTCTGCATAGGCACAGTAAATATTGGGACTATTAGAAAGGGAATTCCCTTGGCCTAAGAGATACAGGGTTTCTCTACCCTTGAAGTATACTGTCATGGGATTAACTATAGACTCCTTGCATGTTCATTTACTCTCCCCTCGGTGCTTTTATGGTGTATGGAAAACTTCTGCTCCATCATGGGCGATAAAATCAGACCTCTGTATCTAGAGATCTTGGTATCTGCACAGATACAAGGGATGGAGCTTATGATGAAGTCTCTCTTTGTGGTTCTAGAAGTTCTGTTCCTTCAATGTCATTTTAATCTGTCTTCTGTAGTTGGTGGTCTTGGTCACTGCACTGATCCTAGGATGGAGCCTGGGATAGAGTCTTTCATTATGTTTCCAGAAGATTCGTTCAGTTGCAATTGTCTCAGTCTGACCTCTGGAATTACAGGTTTGTTGTACAGATCGTAGACCAAAACCTCGAGTAGGGCTTTTTTATTGGTCCTAAGATATGTATTGCCCATTCATGGTTGTAACATCCAGTCATCTGTAGCAATACCATACTTTTCATCAATTGCTCCTAAGTCCCCCAATCATCCATATATTCCTGGAATTCTGCCAGAATTTTTTTCTTGAATCATTGCATCAAGGACTTTCTCCCTATTTTGATTCATTGTTAAGGAACTCTGTTCTTCAACTTTTTGGAAAAAATCATGAAACAAACTTTTTCAATTTATTTCTTCTTGTATAAGCTCTTTAAGTTCTTGCTCTTTCTGTTTTAATTCCTGCTTAACTCTGAGGGAGTTTTGTCTCTATCTCTCGGATTGCAGCTTTCCTTTCTCTCAGAGCCTCAGAGGCTGTGACGAGAGCTTTCTGGGCCTTACTTAACTGAGAAACTGCAGTATTAGAACGACTAAGATAGTTATCAAGTTCTGACTGAGCTACATCTATCTTTGAACATGCTTCATTTACTGATTTGCTGAAAGCCATAAGTTCTTTTTCTTGACTTTCTTTTTCTTTCTGAAGCCCTTATATTTTCCGTTTGAGGCTAACCATAACTTGCTTTAATTTTTCCTTTTTTTCTTTTTCCTTCTCTAGAGCATTTCCTTGAGTTTTTTTCAGCTATAATTTTTTCCACTCTTACAGGCACACTTTTAAATTTTTCAACATTTTATCTTTTTGAAGTTATTTCTTCAGTTTTTTTTTTGCTTTACTTGTAATGTGTTAATTTTTCTCTAACTTGAACATCCTCCAAATCTAGCTGTGTAAATTTCTCTGTTCTTCTCAATAAAATGTGTAATTTTATTGAGTGTCTTATCTACTTCTTTCACAGCTTTATTCTTTGCTTTAATGTCATTAGTTTACTGCTCTTTTCATTGATTTCTTTTATATATCATGAATTTTTTCCTTTTTTTTTTTTTTTTTTTTTTGGTTTTTGGGCCACACCCAGCGGTGCTCAGGGGTTACTCCTGGCTGTCTGCTCAGAAATAGCTCCTGGCAGG